>NW_027069593.1:554255-764646 GCF_002906115.3 Quercus suber | reverse complement strand
TATTTTTCAGCCAATATTTACCAAAATGTCCCGAAACACCCGAAATAGACTGAAATGACCCGAAATTTTTTCAAAGTAGAATAGGGTAGGCTACTATTCCAGTTTGTCCAAAAACACCCTGGATAAAATTCCTGAAGTCGCCACTGCTAAGGTCAAGTGGCTTGCCAACAAGAAGTAGAACCCCCTCATTCCGATCATCCATGAGGCCCTTTTTAGGGGGAATCCAGATCTTTTTTTATGTCTTTCATCATCCCCTCTGAAACAACCATGAAATGGCTGGTAGGAAGGCAGGAAATGCTTATGGAGTAAATGGCAAGGGAACAAATAGTAAAAGGGAGGAAAGACGGGACCAAGTATTTCTAACAAATATGATCTTAACTTTTTTTTCTTTCCTTGTGATTACAATGAAATATTGTTTTATAAAAGAACTCAAAATAAATAAGCAGGCTTATAAAAATGAAATAAAAATGAAGGTTTTGAATTCCCATTTTCAAAAAAAAGAAAAAAAAAATTAGGATCTATTTAGATAGGTTGTTTTTAAAAGTGTGTTTAAAAAAAAAAAATAGTTTTAAAATGTTTGTTTTGAAAACACAATTTTTAAAACCACAAATTAGCGTTTAGTAAAAATGCGAAAATGTATGTTTTCTATATTTAAAGTCAAAGTAAGAGCATTGGCATCCATGCTTATATAATTTAAAAAAAAAAAAAAAAAAAACCACATTTTAGCCAGCTAAATTCAAAATTCACCCACAATGTAAAGTTGTGTAAAAATACATAGTTGCTACGTAAAAAAAAAAAAAAAAATGAATAGTGCTATTATAAATTAACAATGTATTTTTACACTAGGACTATTAATTTTGCATTTAATTTTTTATTCTTTCTTTACGTATCTCGAAGATGAAAGAATAGAGTGAATGGTGGTTGCTGTGTGTAAAGAAAGAGATACAATTAAAAAAATAAAAAAAAAATTTGATGTTTTAATGATATGTAGTGTAAAATAGATAATTTGATGTAAGGTATTTTGAAAAATGAGTATATAAAATAGAAAAAAAAATGTTCTTATACTAAAATAGATAATTAAAAATATATATATACACAGCTGATGCAAATGCTCTAAAATTTTGGATAAGCAATTTTCAAAATTGTTACTTTGAGTATAAATTCCAACCAAAAAAAAAAAGTCTTAACTATATATTGTTAAGGTTATCTTGTCATTTTTATGTAATCAACATAGGTCTTCTAGCTAAAGACCAAACTACCAAGTACAAACACATAAATATAGCACGGGTCTTCTATCTAAACTCAAATTATAAACCATTTCTAGAAACTATAACAGGAAAGTCTTTGTTGTAACCTTTTGTACTATAACAATTCATTCTAGAGGATCGTTCTGCAGTCTAGCTATGGAGAGGTTTTTACACCGAGTACTCTAGTTTTCCTTTTCAACAATACATCTGGTGTCATCTTGGATTTACTTCCCTTTACTTACTGTCTTTTATCTTTATTGCATTGATTTAATATGTGTATCCATGCAATTGTTTTAATTCATGCTTAGTTCATTTGGTTAGTCACGTATATTTACAATTATTTATTAGATTGATCTTCTTCTTCTTCTATTTTGAGGGGGAAAAAGAAGTATGAAAAAGAATTTATTTATTAGATTAATCTTAACTAACTTCGTCGGAATTAAAATTTTGGGGTCTAAGTCATTGCCTAGTTTATTAGATTTATTTCTCAGCTAGGCCATGAGCCCCTGCATACTCTGGGCTTTAACCAATGTGAACCTTTTATTTTTTGATGAATAACCAACTTGGGCTTTTAGCAAGGAGCCAAGCAACTTCAAACTCCATCAATTTGAAATTTTGAACTGATTAGCTACGGGTCATAACCCCTTCTATTTATATTATTTGCCTAGCTCCCGGATCAACTTATTGGTTTGCATCATATTTTTAGTTCAACTGGTAAAATCTTTAATTGTTGGATAAGAAATTTAAAATTCAATCTTCGCCTACACCAAAAAACCAATTGATGTCTTAGTCTAATGATAAAAAGTTATATCAAGAGTAGATGTCATAGATTGAAACTCTCTTAAAAAATATTTTTTTAAAAAAAAAAAAAAGTCCCTCATTCTTTAAAAAAAAAAATTAAAAAAATTAAAAAAATCACATTTTAAGCATAACTGTCGAATTGTACATCTCCATCCAAGAGGATCAATTTGGGGAACATAAGTTACGTAAATGAACTCGATTAGCTCCCACGTAAACTCAATGGTTTGCAGCATCCTTTTGCTAAATAAATAGCTATATTATTGTGGGTGGTCATAATTTATAGCACTTAGGGGGTAGAACAAGAATTAAACAGCTAAAAGTTTATATATGATATGCAGATTCAAAATAGGGTACTAGTCTATGGTGATGACTGATGATCATACTTGCCCATCGACACAAACAAAACTAGGAGAAATTATAAGGTACACATAGTGAACAAGTGATTTGGTTCACCATTCTACTAAAAGACCCACACATGTTTAAAATTGCTGAGTTAGAAAAAATTTTTAAACATAAACTGATTACTGACTCAGTAATTTTAAACAAGTGAGAGTCTTTTAATGAAATGGTAAACAAGTAACGTGGTCTATCAGGGGACTATATAATTTCTCCAAAACCAAATTGAAAAAGATTTCTCTCAAAACAAACCAAAATATCAAAATAATCATCGTATTAAATTCATTTTCACCTCCTCACATGACATTTAATACGATGTGACTTGTCTCTTTGATAAGAGTCTCAATCATTATACATACCTCAGATCAGTAAAACAAACAGAGATGAGTAGGCAATTTTGGAATCCTATCGTTAAGCATATGCCAATCAAGAGATAACTACCTCTTAGCAACATCCTCGCAAGTTTGAAAAAACTCTTAATCTAAAAAATTCCAACAAAGATTGATTCTCACTTATGATTATATACTTGACACTAGTCAAATTGCAAAGCCGTCTTAAATTTCACTTCTTAAGCATAAACATCTATCCAAAATATAATAAAGATATGCATGTCGTTTTTATAAAACTTACAACAAGCGGTGGAAGTGAGCCGCTTGTCTCCTCCCCCCAAAAAAACAAAAAAAGGAAAAAAAAAAAAAAGTGAGCCGTTTCTCACCCAAAAAATAAAAAAATAAATAAATAAATAAATAAGGAGTGAGGACCGAGGAGGGAGGAGGGAGTCCAAGAGGATTTAAACTTAGTTGCTCTTATAAGAACAACCAAATAATGCCACTATTCCCATTCCAAAAATAGAAAAATAAATAATACCATCAAATTATAAGGTTCTTGGTAAACATAGAATATAAGTCATTATTCAAAAACATGTAATGCATTCTCTGACTATCCAATATCATAATAGATGATAGATAGAATTTAGATAATATCTTAAGTGCAGAACATTAGTTTCTAATATAAAAAATTTATGTAGTACATCAAATTCCTCAAACAAATTTAAACACTTTGTTGCATTAACCAATAAAATACAAATAGTTTAATCTTTTCCAAGGAAAAGTAATTTCAAAACAACCAAGTGTTTGAATTTAATTGGAGAACTTAATGTATTGCTCCTAAAGTAATGTATCTTTTTTAAGAATTTCAAAATATTAAATAAATAAAACACAACTAGAAAGTTTAATTTATTAATTCTTATATATTACCATTAATTTTTTTCCCAATTGGCAAACAAAATTAAATGTAATATGTTGTTCCTAAGAACAATAATAAATAAATAAATTGAATCTAATAACATTCAAAACATCATTTAAAATAATAATAATTCACATAAATTAGAATTTACCATAAAATTAGATAACAATTGAGAGATATTATCTCGATGGTGCATAAATTACTTCTCCTAACATGTAATTTACCATTAATTCATGAGTTTTTAGATGGTGGAGTTGAAGCATGGACCATGTTACTATCTTGAGACGATACACGCCATTTACGGGATTTTCGATGTATTAGACTAACAACATTGTGCATGACACTCCTGAAATACAACAACTCAGCCACCTTACTAACTATCCTTACAGACCAACACCGCTTGTAAAATATGAAGCTCTCAAAATAATATTTTTCTTACCCAAAAATATAGAACATAGAAGAAAATATTTTTTTTCAAAGTAAGAAGAAGAGAAAGTAGACAGTAAGAGTACGTTTGGTATGCTGTAATAGCTCTTGTAATGGAATAGTTATTCATGTGTAATAGCAATTCGGTCATTTGGTTGTATCTTTATTACATAAATTAGTTATTACATTGGAATAACTATTCTTTAAATTGAAGAATAGTTATTCCTCTTTAAAATGGGTGTAATAGTTATTCCTTTGTGCATATAATAGGTTTTAAAATTAAAGTTTACTTATACATCATTATTTACAAGTTTTCTATATGTAACAACCAAACTTATAAATAGTAATATTTATTCCATTACAATGTTTTCTATTTCCAATAATAAAGATTTCTATTTTTATCGTACTCTAAGGATACGTTTGGTACACTGAATGTATATTACATTAGGAATAGTAATCTTTATTACTGGAAATAGAAGACATTGTAATAGAATAATTATTACTATTCATAAGTTTGGTTGTTACATACGGAAAACTTGTAAAAAAAGATGTATAAGGAAACTTTACATTTTTAGAAATATATTAATTTTAAAACCTATTATATACACTAAGGAATAGTTATTACATTCATTTTAAAGAGGAATAGCTATTCTTCAATTTAAAGAATAGTTATTCCAATGTAATAATTAATCCATGTAATAAAGATACAACCAAATGACCGAATTGATATTACACATGAATAACTATTCCATTACAGGAGCTATTACAGCGTACCAAACGTACTCTAAGTGTTAGCTCAATAATTCAAAAATGATGATTTTCTATCTTCTTATTTATTTCTATCTATATAATGGCGGAACATGCATCTTGTCTCTAGCCAAAGAATTCATAACAATTAAATTGTTAAAATAATACTCCCTCCGTCCCACTTTGTTTATCCTCTATTCTATTTTGAGATGTCCCAAAATATTGTCCTATTTCTAAAAATAAAAGTTATTAATTTACTAATATTCTTATTATACCCCTATTAATTTAGTAGTTCAATTTTTTGATAAATTTATTTAAGTGTAGTTTTGGAAACTTATATATTTTTAAAATGTAAATAAGACAATAAATGATATTCTCTTTAAAAGTTTGACTTTTCAAACATGACAAACAAAGTGGGACAGAGGGAGTATTTTGAAATGTTACCAACCGATTTGACTTTCTCATCAAACCCAAAAAAAATAAATGCTTTGTATAAATTTGGTAATTTATAGTCTGTTTTGATACTGCTTATTTTGTTGAAAACTGAAAACTTATTACTAAAAACACTGTACTAAAATAATTTTAAAAAGGCAAAACATTGTTCATGTGTTTTTCACAAGTTAACTTGTCCATGAACAATGCTGTGGGACAAGCCCAAAAAATAAATGCAAAACGCACAAAACTCCACGGGCAAACACACGCTTATTGTAGCATAAAAATAGCTGTAGAATAAATTTGCTGAAAACCTTCCATATATGTTAACATTATCTTATTAAAGATTTAAATAAGAACGTTTGAAAACAAAACGTTTAAAAAGAAAAATATATATTACATTAAAACTAAAAAGGCAGGCGTTGATGTTATTAAACATCTCACAGTTGTCCACTAATCCTGTTCTGTTTTAAAAGAATAAATGCTTAGATTTAAGTTACACTTTGAAGAATGAACCAGTATTGCATTAGTGAAAAAAAATGAAACTGATTTATTTTTCTCACTTAAAATATAATTTAATATATTTTATAAAAATAATCCAACATAATATAATAAAGGACAAAACTTATGTACAATTCTTTAAATACTATTCCTTAAATTCTCCTCTTAAGATTCTGCCATATAATTACTTAATTTAAAAAATACACTTTCATCCATAAGAAAAAAACCACATAGAAAATCTTAAGTGAGGAACCTAAAGAACAACGCCTAAGTACGGTATCTAAATCTTGCTCTATAACAAAAGTTTGATGTAATATACTGTTTTTATATAATTTGTTTTAAGAGAAACTCTATTATCAAAATTTTAAGAAGTTTATTCTGATTTAAAGAAGTTTCCTTTTTTCAAAAATTATTATAACCGTCTATTATAATTTTGATTTTAATTAAAATAGGCTTACACCGTACATGATGTGCTTTCGTAGCATACCTAAGTTTTTTTTTTCTTTTTTCTTTTTTTTTTACTATTTATTTTAATCTAAGTTATGACCATACTCGTATTATTTTTAATTTAATTTGTTCATCACGCATGCCTATTGTTGGTTCTTATCAAAATTCATGCCACCTTCAATATATATATAAAGTAAATAATTTTTTAAAAATATATTATTAATCATGTCATCTAAAAAATTTAACATTTTGGGGACTTAGTAATATTGGCAATAGATTATACATTGTTATGCAAATTAATTTCTTCTCACCAAATTTGGATCTCATTTATAATAATAATAGTGTCAAGGTATGCATGACGTGTTAAGTTAGTGGTTGAACTGCAAAGAAAGAGACGGCCTTTCTGAGTCTGTATATGTGATTTTCAAAGTTCGTGTCTGCTGTGTGGAAAACGCTTGGGGGTTGTTAATGCTTGTATGACTTTCTCATTAGACATTATTTAACAATGCTAACCCACTCCCTAGTCCTTATCTTTCTCTTTTTTAAGGTAGTTGTTTTTATGAAATAAATATATTTATTAAAAAAATAAACAAAAAAATTTGGATGATTGGAGATTTGAAGTTGTTAAACTTAATTGGTAGTCATTTTTTAAAATGAAATATATTTAAAAAAAAAAAAACAAACAAACAAACAAACAAACAAACAAACAAACAAATTTGGATGATTGGAGTTTTGAAGTTGTTAATCTCTCTCTCTCTCTCTCTCTATGGGTGGGTAAAGAGGCGAAAAGTGTTATGTCTATAATATTTTCACAACAAATCTTAAGTGGTAATCTCTTAAAGGTTGTTAATGCTTGTATAACTTTCTCATTACACATTATTTAACAACGCTAACCCACTTACTAGTCCTTGCCTTTCTCTTTTTTAAAGTAGTCGTTTTTATGAAATAAATATATTTATTAAAAAAATAAACAAAAAAATTTGGATGATTGGAGATTTGAAGTTGTTAAACTTAATTGGTAGTCATTTTTTAAAATTAAATATATTTAAAAAAAACAAACAAACAAACAAACAAATAAACAAACAAATTTGGATGATTAGAGATTTGAAGTTGTTAAACTTGGTAGTTATTTTTTAAAAATAAATATATTTAAAAAAAAAAAACAAACAAACAAATTTGGATGATTGGAGTTTTGAAGTTGTTAATCTCTCTCTCTCTCTCTCTGTGGGTGGGTAAAGGGGCGAGAAGTGTTATGTCCATAATTCTTTCACAACAAATCTTAAGTGGTAAGTTGTTACAAGTTATGATTTGAATTCACCATTGAAATTAAGAAATCATCGCTAAATCGAGCATATTTTGCAAGCCAATGGCTGCTATATTCCATTTTCTATGTATATGATGAAATTTAGCTTGGGGAAAAAGTGTAGTTGTCCCAATGTACTTGAAATCACATTGTCTATAGCTGGTGGTGCCTCTATCTATCCATGTAAAGCTAAACAAACCATCATTGGTTTGAATTGATTGCGATGAATGGATTTTGGTTTGGTTTGATCGGGTTGTTCCTCTGTTTTTTTTTTTTTTTTTTTTTTTTCCTTGCTTGGTTCTTGAGAAAAATTGTTGGTTTTTTTTTTTTTTCTGGAAAATATATTTAATAATTAATTGGTTTTTAAATTTTTTTTTTTTTAATTGGTCACTTAACGGCAACATTTAATGGAAATTGATGGTAATGCCTTAATTAAAAAGCTTGAAAAAAAAAACTCAATTAATAAATAAATAAATTAATTAAAATTAGTGGCCTGAAATAAATTTTGGTTAAACTCAATTAGAGGGTGCAAATTGTATTTTTACCTAATTTTTCTAAAGGTAGACTCGCAAATCCATGGCTTTAGTCCCAATTATTTGTTCTCCATTTTTTTTCTTAATCATTGGCTAAATCTGAATCTTACAAAAAAAAATTCAAAATTTGCCTATATATATATTGTATCATATACAATACATTAAAGTAAAAGTTGAATTAAAAAACCTAATTAGATTTTAATTGCAATCCAAGTTTTTTATCAAGTGACCTTCTAACTTAGAGATAAAAATTCTAAATTTCGTCATATACATAGCAAACGGAATAAAGCAGCCCTAGGCTTGCAAAATATGCCCGATTTAGTGGTGATTTTGTATTTTCAATGATGAATTCAAATTATAACCAATAACAACTTATCACTTAACATTTATTGTGAAAATATTATATATATTGTTAGGTGTCTAACTGTGTCAACTTCATATATATATATATATATATATATTGTTTCAAGTGTCACTTTTATCTCCAATTTATTGTTAGGTGTCTTTACGTGTAAATTAAAGTGTCAATGATGCTAAGTGCTAAGAAACAACATACGAGTCAATTCGGAGATTGTTTTGGCATTCCATCTTTAACGGGGCAATGCCCCCACCCAATAGTGTGTTTAGGAGAACCAATTGAAAGCAAAGAAAACGAAATGGGAAGAAAATAGTGGCTTTTTTACTTTTTCTTGACTAAAATGTAATTGAAGTAGAATTACATTTTTATTCCTTTTCCTTTAATTACAAATAAAACATAAAGATATAATAATAAAGTTATATTTCTTTAACTTTTTTTTTTAATTCCAAACATATTAGGGAAAAGAAATCTTGTATCCTATTTTATTGTATTCCTATTCCCTAATATTTTATTTATTTATTATCTTTGGTTTTAATCTATTCCTCTACTTTTTGAAACCTCATCATAATTCGTACATACTCCTTTTCTTTATGAATTACAGTACATAGTGTAAATATTGATTATTTGCAATGGAATGGAATAATTTCATTGAGCTTGCAAATGTAAGCCCATAAAACATCTTCTTCTTCTTTTTGATAATCTGCAAAACATCATAATTGAGTAACGATATATGTAGCTACTTTATACAATAATTTTAGAGATACAAACTTCACCAGAGTGGAGGAGAGAAAGTACAATTAATCCAATACAAAATCAGTGGAAATAAAAGAATGGAGATTGATTTTCACCTTGCTTCTTTCCTAAAATTTCTTCTTTTTGAATGCCCTCCCACCTTTTCTTTTTCTTTTCTTTTTTTTTAATTTCTTCCTTGGTTCTTGATTGATTTTTATATAATCTTATCCCCCTATTTGTAATTGTCTTTTTCGTACTGGTTTGTTTTCTCAAAGGTCTATGATAAAGTTTGACCCATGACTTAAGCATTTCCTTACCCCAAGACCAAGAGTACCAAGACTTGGCTTAGTTATTGTCATAAGAAGTCCTTAGATTGAAATTTTTACTTCAGAAAAATAAATAGAAAAAAAAAATTATGGTCTTAACAGTATGATTCTATAGAGCATTCGCACTAACTTATGTAAAATAGCTTAAAATTCAAAATATAGGCAATGAAATTCAAAAATTACCCATATCAAATTCTAAACCGGTTATGCAAAATAGGATTTTACTATAGTGGTTGTGCAAATATACAAGTCACTGTAGTTTATGCAAAATGATTTTTTATTATTTCTTTTTGAGGGCAAAGGAAAAAAAGTGGATGTTGATTATTGTGTAAAGAGAGAAAAAAAATAAGATTAAGAATTAAGAAAAAATGATATTTTAATGAAATAAAGTATAGAATAGATAATCAAATATGGACTTTAAAAAATAATAGTTCTTATTCTAAAGTAGACAATAATTTTTACATAATCTCACATGAATGTTTCATGTAAAAAGACAATTACTGTTTATAATTCATGTATCATGAGTTATTGAGGATGCCAACCTCAATCAAACATAAATATTGTTAGTATCACAATAAAATTCACAATTTTATCACAATTTACCTACTTAGTGAATCATGAGTGATAGAGTTGTGAACTCATATAAACCCACTACTTTTAGGCAATGATGGCCCCAAAAATATTTTTTAGGGGGGTCATTCAAATTTATGAAATTGACAATGACCTCTTTGTAAATAATATTTTCTTATTTCATCTTGATTATTGGGATGATAAGATGAGGTTTTTCGCAATCTATGATACAAATGAATATTTTTCAAGTCAACACGAGTTCTTTTAAATAATAAATCTTAGGTGGGAGATGAATCTTGCGGTATACGTGATTTCTTTATAAAAAATTTATCCATAATACAGCAAGAGAATAAAGGATAGACTATAAGTTCATTGAGCATATTGTTCCTGAGTATATTGAAAATTAGTGTTGCTAAAATTAAATCTTGGCAATCATCAATTGTCTCTTACTATTATAACGAAGTCATTAATTATTATTGTTAAGTGAACTTTAATTATTATTGCTTAGAATATTTTACTTTACTATTTATTAGTTTTTGTCTTAACTCTTTTCAATTATTTTTGTGGGAGGAACAAATCTTTCCCCGATCAAGTATTGTTCGCTTTGGGTATGGGCCGAGGAGCCGATGCCACCCTCACAAATTTTTTCAATCGCACATCGGGGAGAGACGCATCCCACCCTTGCCTTATAAGAACTTGGCCTAAGGAAGAGTATACCATAGTGTGTGTTATCATAGAACAAGTCTCAAAAACTGCTGCGCATCGCATGCACTGTGCACTCCTTCTAGTCCATCGGCCGACGAAGGGGGAAGGTGGCGGGGGGGGGTTTCCCCTTAAACCCCAAAAGGCACCTTTTTGTGGGAGGAACGAATCTTTCTCCAATCAGGTATTGTTTGCTTTGGAAATGGGCCCAGGAGTCGATGCCACCCTCACGAATTTGTTCAATCCCACATCGGGGAGAGACGCCTCTCACCCTTGCCGTATAAGCACTTGGCCTAAGGAATGGTGTACCATAGTGTGTGATCCTAAAGCAAACAATACTTGATTGGGGAAAGATTTGTTCCTCCCACAATTTTATTCAACAATTCAACTCAATTTTGACAACTTATTAGTCTTTATAATTTATTAAGATTTTTTTTTTTGTGTCTTTTGCAATAATCTATCAAGATTTCAACGCAATACTACAATCATTAAAAATAATAATAATAATAATAACTTGGCTTCACTTCCCAATTCCCACTGTTTACACTTTACTACCCACTTAATTTTCTTCTTTTTTTTTTTTTCATTTAAGATCAACAAATTACTAATTTTGTTGTTAGGCTTGCTATTTTTTTTATTAGATTTTAGATCAAATTGATTTGTTGTTGGTTTTTTTTTTTTTTAATAGAGAAGCCAAGATACATGTTGGTGTTGAATTAATTTGTTATTGGTTTATTTAAGGGGAGTTCAAAATTTCAATTTAGAGTGGTCAAAACAAACTTTAAAAATATTATTATATGTAAATATATATATATATAAAAAAAAAAGGGGGGGGGAGGAGGGGGAAATCCCTGAACACTATGTGGCATGCCACTGCTTTTAGGCTCCAATGGTTGGAGTAAAATAGGAGGAATAGAAAAGGAGATAGGAGAATAGGGGAGAAAATAATGTTTTCTCTATTTGTTGAGAAAAACACAAAAAAAATATAATATATACAAAGGGAGGGGGAGGAGGGGGAAATCCACCCGGGCCCGCAAATTGCTTCTCTCCCAATTTGAGAGAAAACTTAGAAAAAAATAGCAGAAAAGATGGGTTTATCTCTTGAATTACACATTTACCCTCTCAAAGTTGACATCCTATACGTTATCCTTTTTTTTAAAAATTATTTATTTATGGGAAGTTGTGTGGTACTTATCTTTTCTTCGGTTTTTTTCTTCTTATCCTTTCTTCCATATTTTTTAATTCTTTTCTTTGTGCTCATACTTTCTTTTCTCAATTGTTTTGGGTTTTTTTTTTTTTTTTAAGTTTTGGATTCTTGAATTTCTTATCCTCTTTTATTTTATTTTTTTTAAAGAAGTAATCATTCACACATAATTTTTTAATAAAAATATAATATATATTTTTTTTTGTTTTATCTAATTTGAACATAATAATAAATTTATACAAATTCTATTTTCTATCATCTCATTTTTTATCTCACCAAATAAAAGATTTTTTCATCCTTCCACTTTGTTACATTTCCAACAAAATACATATGAGAAAAAAATTAAATCTTTTCTATTATCTTACATTAATATCTCCTCTATAGTTTCTATCATTCCATTTTTTTACTCTTTCAATTAATTAAACTTTTACTTTATCACTCACGACTCTAAGTTATTTTTGCAAAAATTATTAATTACGTTGTAATATTACAACCATTTTATCAAACGCCAATGCAAACAAACTAATTTGATACAAAGAAGGACAATACGTGGGTCCCATATGTCAATGAAACAATAAGCTTATAAGCCAGTCTCACCCAAAATTTTCTCTTTGATGCAATGTATGTCTCCTGCCAAATAGGCATATGACTTAGGCCCGGTTTAGATAGCATTACTTTTCACTCAAAGTGGCGTTGCATTTTTTTTTTTTAGCCGGATTTATTGACTTTTGGGAGAAAAAAATATTGTGCATGTACTGTTCATGCACTGTTCACGTAATATTTAATATTAAAAGTAGGTCTCACAGTACTATTCACACATTTAAAAATTATTTTGTTACAGTATTTTCAGCAACAATCAATTTTTAGGAACTTTCAATAACAATAAGTACTATCTAAACGGACCATTAATAACCAATGCTTTTGGCCAATGGCCGATGCCACTAAACACATTAACTAAACACATTAAATTACATACATATGTTCAAAATTGGACACGAGTCCTATCCTTATGGATCCAGTGGCCCCACTGGAAAGAAACTGAACCAAACTTAATCGTGAACCTGACAAGCTACTCTTATTCCTATGCGCTGGTCCAATAAAATAATGCCAGGTATATATAACCAGCGGACATTTCAACAACTTCTAGATATCTGGACTGCATAATATGGTGACATGTGCATGACACATCACAGTGTAATAAGGATCTTCTGCTTCCTTCGTCGTAGTTCTTTTATGCAACCTTCATCTATGCCACTCAATATATCAGCATAAAAACTTTTCAATCATGATGCACAATTTGCTCATGTTGAGTTCAAAAGAATAACACACATGCACTATGGAATTATCCTAGCCATATAACCTATTTAATTTAAATCAATAATCTCTGTTATTATATAATTCAAGTGGAATCCCAATGACAAGATTAAGCTAATCTACACTAATATGTCAAGTGTGCCAAGTTAGGTTCCAAATCCAAAAGTGTTACTCTAATTTTTAATATTTCATACTCTTTAAAAAACATAATTGAAATTTTCTTATCAAAAACTATCATTAACTTAAATATAAAATTAAATAAAATTATATCATATTTTTAAATTTGAGTATACTTTTCCAGTATATTTTCTTAATGACTGAATTTTCATAATTTATCTGAAATAAATATATTTAATAAGTATTAAAAAATTCATTATATCAAAATAACAAAATTACGTTAATAAAAAAAAAATTAAGTATATAAATAATTGAACAAACCATATTAATTTTTTAATAAAATAAAGAAATAAAAAATAAAAAATTTTGCATAATGCATACTATAATAAATGATATTTTCACATAATTTTCTAAAGCTTTGAAGAAGAAAAAATAAAATAAAATGAACACTAGTAATATTAAACTTAATTAGGAAAATTTAATGCATATTTAATTATAATTATTCTTAATTATGTCTTTTATCAATTAACTCAACTAGTAAAATCTTTGATGGTTAAATAAGAGATCTAAAGTTCAATTCTCGCCTACACCAAAAACTGATTGATGTCTTGGTCTGATAATAAAGAACACAATTTTTAAAAGTGAATACCATAGGTTGAAACTCTATCACCAAAAACAAAAACAAAAAAAAAAAAAAAAAAAAAAATTGCAAGGCTGAATCATGTCAATCATGATATTAAATGCACTGCAACAGCTTTTCTAGCCGCATTTATGTGGAGAAGACCCCTGAACAGTGTAACCTCAGCTACCGCCACTCACGAAGAACTAAAGTAGACACATGACGTGACATGCACTTGAGCAGATACGCAGATGAAGAACAAGTGGATGATGGAGATGATAGGAGAGGATGCTATATAAAGAAGAAGGGTCCCTGATAATAGGGGACGGAAGAGAGAGAGAAAAAGAGAGAGAAAAGTTTTACTGCAACTCTGAATGTTGTAATCACTGTTCACTTAATAAAACATCTCTTCGGACATTCATTCATGGAGTTATTCAAGCATTAGTTCATGTTATCATCACTGCAAGTAACCTATCCAACCATTGTGTACTCCATAACTAGCCTAGTTCTTTCGTCCACTCTCTACAAATTTATTGTCTTGGGTTCGCTGGGCCTTCAACCCATATCTTTTGGGCTTGGGCCACGAAAACCGACCCTACAAGTAATATTAAACTTAATTAGGAAAATTTAATGCATATTTAATTATAATTATTCTTAATTATGTCTTTTATCAATTAACTCAACTAGTAAAATCTTTAATGATTAAATAAGAGATCTGAAGTTCAATCCTCGCCTACACCAAAAACTGATTGATGTCTTGGTCTGATAATAAAGAACACAATTTTTAGAAGCGAATACCATAGGTTGAAACTCTATCACCAAAAATAGAAACAAAAACAAAAACTTATCCCCAAAAAAAAAAATTGCAAGGCTGAATCATGTCAATCATGACACATCCATATTTGATTTTAACAGTCACTTGTAGTGCTTGCATTTATGACTAAAAAATCATTAATTTATTAGCATAGAGAGCACCAATTTTGATCCAACTCCTTCAGAATAAATTTCACTCTACATTAAAATCACAGGATGATGAAGATGCATAAAAAGAGAACAATTATTTATTGATTTGTTTTCCATAGATAATGTTGGTGTGGCTTAAATTAATAGATTGTGCATAATCTACAATGCATCTAGCATATGGAATCAAACTTTTCTGGATTAGCTTTAGCTGAATTTTTATTGTTCCTTTTGTGTTAGAAAGGTTCAATACACTACCACTGGCCATTTTAAAATGTGTTTAAAGTTATACTTAAATTCAAACGAAGAGTAAAACTAAAAGTGTAATGTTTAAAGTGTCGTATACAAACGCACTAGGTTGTCTAATGTACTTTATGGTGAGTACTAGGCCTGATTTTTCTCATGCAATAAGTGTGATTAGTAGGAATATGGAAGATCCATGAAAAAGAGCATGAGAAACGTAGTAAAATAGATATTCGAATATGTTATAGACACTTGTGAACAATGTATCCCATTAGATCAGAAAGCTTGTGCAAATTTGACATTACAAAAAAATTAAAAGTTGAACCAAATAGTGACATTAAAAAAAACAACCAAGTAGTACTTATCATCTTCAAAAATTGGGTGGGAATTTAGGTACAATTTCTAATGTGTTGCATTGATCAATGCAACACAATTAGTATTATCACACTTATAAGCACAATATATTCAACAGTGTGTTGCATCAATGCAATCACATTGTTGAATTTAATTGGGCAACGTGACCAAATTTAGGCTTAAGCCTTTTATTAGAGCCCCACCCCCCCCCCCCACCCCCTTTTTTTCTCCTCTTCCCAATAAGAAAAAGGCCACAAAATTAAGGGCTAATTAGTTTTATTGAAAATTTAAGGGTTAGAAGATAATAAAATTTTATAAGACAAAGATAACAATGAAGATAATCACAATGATGTTAAAACATGTTATATAAAAAATAAAATAAAATAAAAAACCTTCTCAAAAAAATGTTATATAAAAATAATTTTTATATAAAGAGACTAGATTATTTTCACATACCTTAAGAGAGAATGTTATGTCCAGCATAACTTGTCACCCTAACCCTAAAAATTACCATTCTTCTTCTTCTTCTTCTTCTTCTTTTTGAGTTGAGTTTGTAGCGTGTAAGTTGTTACTAGTTCTAATTTGAACCCACACTGAAATTATTTTTTTGTCCATCATTAACAACTTACTACTTAAGATTTGCTGTGAATGTGTTGTGGACATAACAACAACATTTCTCAATTATATAACACATAAATACAATGATAGATAGTGTTACGTGCAAAAGAAGTGGAACTTTTTTTTTGTTATGGATGTTAACACTCTATTTGTTGCATAATATTAGGATTTTTTTTTTTTGGGATGGAATATTAGGATTAATTGCATATGTATTTGCATTTTCTATACTATTTATAAGAGGATTCCCCTCTTTGAACTTGACTTTTATGTGATTCAGAAATACGCTTAAAGCTTAGGTTTAACAGGAAAAATCTTTGAGGATAACTTGATAAAAATATATCTCTAACTCTACTTAAAATGCTTACAAAATAAGACACTTTCCTACTAATTCATGTCTTCAAAACAAACTTGTCCAATTTTTTTTTTTTTTAAATTATGACACTAGACCAAAAAAAAAAAAAAAAAACCTCATCGCACACACAAAGTGCATGTAAAAAAGTAAAAGGATAAGAGAATTTAATCATTTGACTAGGTTGCAACGGCTAGTAAAGCTAGTCTTTGAGTTTTATTAAGATATGTTGTTCCTAAAATGCAGGGATTATCTTGTATAAAAATGAATAATAGTTCATTTGAATAAAATCCTAAAAATTATTTATGCAGAATAATTTGTTGAGGTCAAGGATTCCTTAGTCCATTATAATTTATTTGAGTCAAAATTTTCTGTCTCATTTTTCCTACTTTACTCCATACTCCAATAAATATTTGCCATATGTACACTTATTTAAGTCAAATTTAATTTTCAGATTTTTATTATTTAGTTTCCTAAAATAAATCAAAAAAACCTAAACCCTCCCCACAGCCACCATTACTATTCCTCCACCACCACCACCACCAGCACTACCACCAACAAGCTTCATCGGCACCACCAAGAGGAGATCTGACATCGTCAACAGCCAGCCACCCTCCCCGGCTAGCCACCCACCACCACCGGTTGTCAGTTACCAAAAATGAATTAAAAAAAAAAAAAAAACCAACACATCCCCCATCAATCACCACCAATCCACCACTCTTATTCAACGCCTCTAGGAAGAGATGGCGACGCCATCAAAGCCGCCATGTTTGGGTACCAGCCATGGATTTGAAGAAGAATGGCGGTCATGGATACCCACCAACAAGATGTCATAAAACTAATATTAGACATGGATTTTGAAGACAAGGAACAGTGGTGGATAGCCATTGATGTCACCAGCGATCTTCTCCAGGTAGCGCCAGCGAAGTTGGTAGTGGTGGTGGTGGAGGAATGGTGGTGGTGGTGGCTGGTGGGGATTATTTGAGTTTTTGTTTTTTACTTTTTTGGTTTTTGATTTATATTGGGAAACTGAAACAATGAAAGGCTAAACATTAGATTTGACTTAAATACATGTACATATGGCAAATAATTATTGGCGGAGAATGGCGTGGAGCAAGAAAGATGAAACATAAGATTTGGACTCAATTTATTTTTAGTGTTTATTCTTTTGATGCACAACATTTTCATTATTTTTAATAATTAATTAATTATCTTTTATAAGATTTTATTTTTATTTTTTTGGTACTCACCTCTATTGTGACTTGTGGAGATTATAAAGGAGAAATCTTGTTCTAAAATAAAAATAAATACATAAGAAAAAAAAAGTTATTTGACCAAATCTTTATTTATTTATTGTTTAATGGGGAAAATTTTGGTGTACCTAACGTTGCACAACCGTAGCCCATAGAGACAAAACTGGTACTGTTTTGATACAACTTATTTTTACTAAAATTAAAAATTGAAAATAGAAAACACTGCAGTAAAATAATTTTTAAATGTATAAATAGTGCTGTGAGTCTCATTTTTAATATTTTTAATAAGTAAATAGTACATGCACAGTATATTTACTGTTTATGTGGGGACTCAACTTGGATTGGACCCAGAGTATGCATGGGTGTTCAGCCCAACAAGCCCAAACAATAAATTTTTAGAGCATGGGTACAAGAACTAGTACTGTTCGACAGGAAAGGTTATATTCGCTGAGTAATAAGGGATATATCAGGCTGGTTGTATGAGAAAAATTCTCCTCTGCTAGGTTTTAGTGAGCCTCTCTTAGGCATGGAATATCTGATCTTCCTTTCTCCCTCCTTTTTCCTCCTCCTTTTCTTAATGTCATCCGTTTCCATGTTATATACTACGTTCTTTCCTCCATTTCCATCGTACACGTGTAGTTCTTATTTTGGGAACTCCTTTCTGTCCCATCCAGCACCTACCGGAACCTTTGCTCAGTGGCCATAAAGCTGCTTAGTTACTGTTCAGGTATCACCTCCACATTAATGCGGCCAGAGGGTTAGCTGGAAAGCATTTAATGGGGAGGTGATAGCCTTGGAAGATATTTGCTGCCTTCCTCGACTCCTCCTTAGGTTTATATTCAATTTTCAGTTCAGATACAACTTTGCGGGGTCTCCTGAGTAAAATGAAAGTTACGTTCACCTTGGACTTTGGTGTTCTCGGATGTGCGTCATGCCACTATACACAATATCCATCCCTTTCTCCTATATTATCCCCTCAATAATATTTTTTACACTATCCTCGGATAACTAAGCATCCTCGGATTGGGCCGTTGGGCCCTGAGCCCACTTCTGAGGATTCCTATATCTTTTTAAATAACAGACCCCACAATAGCCCCTAAAAATCTCGCTTTTTGTCACCTCGGGAAAAAGGGAGATTTTGATATCCTGCCCTCATTTATTTCGTAGACTTCCCCTACTTTCAGAATGTCCTTTTGCTTGCCCAAGGCATGCTCCTGACGTTTCGGCGTCAGGAGCACGCCATTATTAAATGATGACTGCTTTGTTGTCCCACACGTTCAACGACCTGATGCAAATCTAATGGTGGGGGATCCTTTGCATTTATGGGCGGGATTTTTCCCACTCCCAATTTCTGTGCCCTTATAAAGTGCATTTCAAATCAAATCTCTCTTCAGTTACAAATTACACCGTCTCAGCATATATTCATTGAATCTGCCTCTCTCTCATTACTCCACGCTTTCATAAATACTAGGAGCCCGTCCGAGGAGCTTACTTTCCAAACCTGTAAGTTTCCTTAACCCTTCCTAGTTTTCCATCTTCTGCGTCAGTTTTTCTTTACTACTGTTAGAAAATGGGTAGATTTAAGTATCTAGTTGATTCCGAGGAGCAAATAGAGTCATTTAGGGCTAAGTATAGGATTCTCCCAATAGTGGGTATGAGATACGCTTCCCCACAAACTTTGTTACACGATAGAAAAACGGGGGAAGTATTCATCCCTATGATAGCTTTTATCGAGGGAGGGATGACTATCCCAATGGGTAGTCTGACTAGAAGTTACCTCAGGTTCTTTAGATTATCTCCCACACAGTGCAGCTCGAATATGTTCAGGGTGCTTGGGAGTATAGAGGCTCTAAATGCCTTGTACAATTTAGGTTTGACCCATCACGATGTGAACTGGGTATATAACCTCAATCACTTGAAGGATCAGGGATATTATCTTAAGTCTAGGTTCCCTGCAGTAAGATTGATCCAGTGCCTCCCTACCTCAAACAAGGGTTTAAAAGACGATTTCCTTATTTTCTCCGGGGAGTGGCATGATGGTTTGCCCTGTCCGACGGAAGAGGGACAACCAGGTGGGGTTCTTAGGATGTACGCCCCTTATAAGTCAGATTAAATTTTTAATTGAAGCTATTTTTATTTCTGACAAAAATTTCCTCCCATGTTTTAATGACTTTGCAGACAAGCGCGCCATTAGGCGTAATTTCAAGCTGATCAATAGGGAGAGCTTAGACAGAATCCTACGATCTGAGGTGTATGTGAATCCCTCCGACGGCCAATTAAGAGCAGCACATTTAATACTCAAGTACGACCCCACTTCAAAAGCTTTTTAGGTTCCCAAATACGTGATAAAGGCAAAAGATCCTCGGCTCCACCGTATCAGTGTAGCCTTTGAGGGGTTCATCGTTCCTGAGGGCTCTCCCATTCCTGAAGGTGTACCTTTCACTGAACCATCGCCTAAGGCCACTCCCTCTACAGTAGCTTCATCATCACGCTCCGTTCCCCAAAAAGTGAGAGAGGGAGAAGAAGAAAAAGAAAAAGAGGCAAAAGAAGGGGAAGAAGAAGAAGAAGAAGAAGAAACTTTGGGAGGACTTGTAGAGTTGTCTGATTCTGCCGACAAATTCGAAGTTTTCAACCAATCCTAATCTCTCGAGGTGACCTCTGAGAAAATAGGTATCCAAAGGAGAAGCCAGAAGAGCTTGAAAGACGTAATCGAGGGCCAGCCTGGCAGGGTGGTGGAAAAGCAAGTTCAGCCCAACCCCCTACCTCTTCCTCCTCTACATCCTTGGTCACCCCAACCGACTGTGACCGAGCCCAGCGATCCAAAGAGGAGGAGAGAACCAAAGGGTAAAGAAGTGATGGACGCAGGGAGGCCCCACACTACCCGTGAAGATGAGGACCAAAGAGCTGCTAAGCAACAGAAAACAAGCCACGGGTCGCAGCGAGGGGTGGATAAGACGACCACTCAGTCCTCGGAACCTGGGGCCTGGCTCTCAGCCCCTATGCTCAATGAGAAGCCTCTGAGGGAGGATGCTTCAATCAGTGACTTCAGTGACGGACTTGGGTGCCGAGTCGCCTCAGCATTAGAGGAGACACTTCTTCTTCACAAGGACATGGCTGAGTTAAGAGCAATAAAGAGAAACGAGGTCTTTCAAAATACCAAAATATATTTGGGCATGGTATGACGCTTTTACCGTTATATTTCTATTGTCTTTTATCATACACATTTTTCTGTTATGTATTTTTAATTCCTTTTACTCTAGGCCGTTCAAGCCACCTTCAGGCTGGAGGAGATAACTGAATCTTACCACCAGCAAATAGACGAGGAGAAGAAGAAAAGGATAGCAGCTATGCGCACACTCAATGCTTCTGAGCAAAACATCGTGCAGCTGAAGAAGAGGTTAACTACTGAAGAAAGTGCTCGGAAGAGTGCTGACTCAGCTCTGGAGGGGGCCCAAAGACAGGCCGAGGACCAAAGGAAGCTTTTGCGTGACGCCAATGCCCAGCTAGCAACCTCTAAGGAACAGGTGCTAACTCTGCAGAAACAACTGGAGTATAGGATCCATCCAACTACGCACTGAACTGATTTGGTTGACCTGTAGCGTTTCCGTTGTTACTTGGGTAGGTGTGCCCAAGTCCTCGACCATGATCATCCGAGGTAAATTTTGAGCTGAGGAGGTGGCAAGAGTAGCTAAAGAGTGTGCATGGGCATTTCCACTCCTAGGGACATGGGTTATTTAAAGAATTCAAAATTGGCTTGCATACGCCTAACCTGGCTCAAGTATTCCTGCATTCTTGTATCTCGAGCCTCCAGTTCCCCTCTGACCTGGCCCACGACAAGCCCCGAGTCCGAGAAGATTTCCACAGTTTTTTCGCTTAGCTTATTGACCATTGCCATCCCCACTAGTAAAGTTTCATATTCCGCCTCGTTATTAGTAGCTGAGAATTCCAGCCTTAGAGACTTCTCAATGATGACTTCCTTAGGAGATATCAGTACAAGTCCCACTCCAGACCCCCGCTGATTTGCTGCCCTATCCACATACACCGTCCAGGATGAAATAGGTTGTGCGGAGATGAGGCCAACTGATTTTTCATCCATGCCACCTGGGCTTGTCTCTATTTCTTTAGGACCTTCAACAAACTCGGCCACTAGATCAGCGAGCACTTGACCCTTCACGAAAGTACGGGGCATATACTTGACATCAAAAGTCCCTAAAATTGTGCCCCACTTGGCAACCCTACCAGTATAGTCTGCACTTAGAAGTACTGCTTTGATCGGATATTGAGTCAGGACAACCATTGTATGCGCCTGAAAATAATGGGGAAGTTTTCGGGTAGCGTGCACCACTGCTAAAATGGCCTTTTCCAATGGCAGGTAGCGTATTTCGGCCTCGTGAAGAGACTTACTCACATAGTAGACTGGCTGCTGTACTCCATTGTCCACTCGTATCAGAACAAAACTAACCGCATAAGTGGTGATCGCTAGGTAGGAAAAAAGAACCTCGTCTACCTCGGGGCTAGACATGATGGGTGGTCGAGATAGATACTCCTTCAGCTGCTGAAATGCTAAGGCACACTCCTTAGTCCATTCGTATCCTTTCCACTTGTGGAGCAGCAAGAAAAAAGGCCTGCACCTATCCGCCGACCTAGATATGAATCTATTCAATGCGGCGGTCATCTCGGTCAGCCTCTGGACCTCCTTGGGATTCCGAGGTGGTTGCAAGTTAGCTATGGCTCTAATTTGATCAGGGTTGACCTCAATTCCCTGATGAGTCACCATGTAACCCAAGAACTTACCTGAACTTACTCCAAATGAGCATTTGGATGCGTTTAGCCGCAATTTATGCCTTCTTAAAATCTCAAAAGTATGGTTAAGGTCCGTCACGTGCTCGGCCACTACCTTACTCTTTACGACCATATCATCAATATAAATCTCAATGTTTCTGCCCAACTGCGAGTCAAACATTTTCGTCATCATTCTCTGGTAGGTAGACCCCGCGTTCTTCAGACCAAAGGGCATTACCTTGTAGTGATAATTTCCAGTGGGAGTGAGAAAAGCGGTCTTCTCTTGGTCGCCCAATGCCAGTGGGATCTGATGGTAGCCTTGAAAAGCGTCTAGGAAACTCATCCGAGGATGGCCCACTGTTGTATCCACCAACTGATCTATACAAGGCATAGGAAAAGGGTCATTTGGGCACGCTCTGTTGAGGTCCGTAAAATCAACACACACACGCCATTTTCCATTTTTCTTTTTCACTACGACTGTATTGGCCAACCACTGAGGGTAAAATACCTCCTTGATAGCCCCAGCCTGCTTTAACTTGGTCACCTCGTCTTTAATAGCCACGACGTGTACCCTGGACGGACGCCGAGGTGGTTGTTTCTTTGGAATAAACGAGGGATTGACGTTCAGATGATGACAAATGAACCCTGGATCCACTCTCGGGGCTTCATAGGCACTCCATGCAAACACATCAACGTTTCTCCTAAGAACCTCAACCAACTGCTCTTTCTCTGACAAAGGCAACTGAGCCCCAACCTGAAAGTACTTCTCTGGATCATCACTAACGCTCACCCTTTCCAAATCTTCACACCTCATTTCTTCTGTGGAAGCGCCGAACTGGGTTCCCTGAATCCTTGATTGCTATAAATCACTCTCGGCTACGGCCGAAGTACTTGTCTCTGGCCGATATTGAATGGCCATTATCATGCACTGCCTAGCCATGGTCTGATTTCCCAAAATTTCTGAAACCTCTCCTCCCGAGGGATACTTCACTTTCTGATGAAGAGTGGAAGAAACAGCCCCCAAAGCATGCAACCAAGGTCTATCCAAAATAGTCGTATACGGAGAAAAAGCATCCACCACAATAAAATCCACCTCCACCATATCTGAACCAGTCTGCACAGGTAATCTAACCATCCCCAACAGAGCGACCGATTTGCCCTCGAAGCCCACCAACGGGGAACTATATGTTGTCAGATCTTCAGGTTTCAAATTCAGCCCCCTGAATAAATCAGGGTACATCACCTCGGCGGCACTTCCATCATCAACCATCACTCTTCTCACGTCATACCCTCCGATCCTAATCTTAACCACCAAAGTATCATCATGCGGTTGTATGGTTCCTTTCTTATCCTCTTCTAAGAAGCCTAACACCAGCGAGGTGCCCGGTCTGGCTCTCTTCGGCCTCGAACTGGAGCCCTCCTCCAAGCATTGAGACACAGACATTACCCTAGAAGGGCAAGACCCAGTTCTCCCTGGGGCAGCAAATATAACGTTTATCATGCCCAAAGGGGGTCCCCTCGAAGCATCCCCCTGAAACGCCGAGCCTACGTGGCCTCCTCGACCGCTGGAGTAATGCAGAAGTTGGGTCAACTTCCCCTCTTGCACCAACTGTTCTCAGTGGTCCCACAGATTTTTACAATCTTCGGTGATATGTCCATGGTCTTGATGGTACTGGCAATAAAGGTTCCGATTACGCTTCGCAGGATCCCCCGCCATCCTATTGGGCCACCTAAAGGACGACTCGTCCTTTATCTTCTCCAGAACTCGCTGCACTGGTTCTCGAAACACAGCACTAACCACCTGGGAGTTGGCAGGTCCTGACTGCCCCCCAAAGTCCCTCCGAGGTCAGTTGTTATTATACTGGTCCAGCCTGAAATCCCTCCTCTCCTGAGTTACTGCCTTAGACTTTCCTCTGCCCTACATCTGATCCTCCTCTACTCTTCTATATTTGTCTATCCGATCCATAAGCTGACGCACACTAGTAACAGGCTTGCCAGTCAGAGACTTCCTCAGACCGTGCTCGGTTGGAAGACCTTCCTTAAAAGTGTTCATAGCCACGTCATCGTGAGCTCCATCTACCTCGTTGAACATTTCCCAATATCTATCCGAGTAAGCCTTCAGGGTTTCCCCCTCCCGCATAGACATGGATAGTAGCGATCCCAAAGGTTGAACAACCCTCCTACATGTAATAAAACGGGCCCCAAAAGCCTGGGTGAGCTTCTTAAAAGAGTCAATAGTATTAGTTCTCAGGCCATTAAACCATCTCATTGCCACTGGGCCCAGGCTAGACGGGAAAACCTTGCACATTAAGGCATCATCCCTAGCATGAATAGCCATTCTCTGGCTGTAGTGGCTAACATGTTCTACTGGGTCTGTTCGACCATTATAAATGGTGAACACAGGCTGGTGGAATCGCCGAGGAAGACTAGCGTCCTCAATACGTCACGTGAAGGGCGACTTAGAGACCTGACTCAAAGCTTTGTTCAAGGCGTCATTCCCCTGACCCTGGCGAGTCGGACTCTTATTCCTTCGCCCATGATGGTACTCCTCCTCACACGAAAAAGATTCGCTGGGTGGAGTTCTCGACCTTCGCCTATAACTGGTGTCATCCGACTCCTCAGAGGAGTGCCCAGAGTTGTGAGCCTTACGCCTTCATCGCTCATGTCGCAATTCCCTCTTCAACTTCTTAATCTCACGCTGCATATTACCTTCGCTCTTTACAAGGGAAACATGGCCTTTCCCCCGAGAGCGGCTTCTATCTGTATGGGTTGTTCGTGTACTTCCCTCATGATCCCCCTTGTGTTCGTGGGCTACCAATGGATTACTGTGCTGAGAGCCCCTAGACTTTGCCTGGTGCTGATTAGCATCCACCTGTTGCGGGCCCGTCAATGGTTGCTGCGGTGCTCCTTCTTTCATTGCGAGTATCACACTTGTCTTTCCTTCTCAACAAATCAAGTTCTTCCCACAGACGGCGCCAATTGTGGGGACTCAACTTGGATTGGACCCAGAGTATGCATGGGTGTTCAGCCCAACAAGCCCAAACAATAAATTTTTAGAGCATGGGTACAAGAACTAGTACTGTTCGACAGGAAAGGTTATATTCGATGAGTAATAAGGGATATATTAGGCTGGTTGTATGAGAAAAATTCTCCTCGACTAGGTTTTAGTGAGCCTCTCCTAGGCATGGAATATCTGTTCTTCCTTTCTCCCTCCTTTTTCCTCCTCCTTTTCTTAATGTCATCCGTTTCCATGTTATATACTACGTTCTTTCCTCCATTTCCATCGTACACGTGTAGTTCTTATTTTGGGAACTCCTTTCTATCCCATCCAGCACCTATCGGAACCTTTGCTCAGTGGCCATAAAGCTGCTTAATTACTGTTCAGGTATCACCTCCACATTAATGCGATCAGAGGGTTAGCTGGAAAGCATTTAATGGAGAGGTGATAGCCTTCGAAGATATTTGCTACCTTCCCCAACTCCTCCTTAGGTTTATATTCAATTTTCAGTTCAGATACAACTTTGCGGGGTCTCCTGAGTAAAATGAAAGTTACGTTCACCTCAGACTTTGGTGTCCTCGGACGTGCGTCATGCCACTATACACGATATCCATCCATTTCTCCTATATTATCCCCTCAATAATATTTTTTACACTATCCTCGGATAACTAAGCGTCCTCGAATTGGGCCGTTGGGCCCTGAGCCCACTTCTGAGGATTCCTATATCTTTTTAAATAACGGGCCCCACAGTTTATAAACGGTAAATTTTGTTTCTGAAAAACAATAACTGCAGCTTAAAAAAAAAAAAAAAAAAACATGAAAGGACTAAACGTGAAAGGACTCTCATGCACTTTGAGAGTCTGAGACACGTCGATCTCGGACAAATCCTGCTCCTTTATTGCTTGTCCAATGAAACAGTACCAGCCTTACAACTGTATAACGTTAACGTGTACAAATCCTGCTCCTTTATTGCTTGTCCAATAAAACAATGCCAGCCTTACAACCGCATACCGTTAATGTGTACGAGCACGAACTTCAACACTATTTGGACAATTTCATTTTTTGACATATAAACGATGCATCCTAGTAAACCAAAGATCTTCTGCATCCTTGACCCCTTCATGCCACCTCATTTAATCATTTTGTCTGCTTTTTTTTTTTTTTAAATTACTATAGAAAGTATAAAAAGATTCATTTGGATCATCAAAATCAAACGGATCCTCCTAATCTGAAATTAGACTAAATTTTAATTTACATATTCAAAATTTGGAATAATTTTAGTTGTGATCCCTAAATTTTTAAAATTTTAACGTGTCCCTAATATTATTTAGTATTTGGGAAAAAAATGTTTTTATTCTACCTACACCAATTAATGAGCTTACTGTTAAATACTAGTACTATTGAAAGTTTGCCATGTGTATTAGTTAGTTTAATTAATTATTATTATGCCACATCCACTAGTAACCTAAAAGATATTAACAAATTAGAAAAATAATCTAAAACCAAAAGCAGAAATTAAAATTTTAAAAATTAAAAAAATAATAATAATTCTTAACATATTCTCTACTTCCAAATGGGTGCTAGGAATCTCATCTAACATCGCAACCACTCTACTCTTTATTAGCCTTCAAGGAGGCTTTTACTTAACAATTATCAATATAATACAATTTGAGAATGAAAATGGGAGGGGACAGTTTTTGTGTGTTTTGTGTTTCAAAATCTCTATTTTCCTTTTTTTTTTCAACTACCATGGATGAGTTAACTTCCAATAGAAATCGTCTGTCCCTTTCAGATAGGGAGGGACCAAGTTGCTGTCTTGATGATGAACTGAGCTCCCAAGAGTTCTTCTTAGCTACAAAGTTTTTAACTAAGAGGGCGGTCAATGTGGATGCCATAGCAAAAACCTTTACACCACTTTGGCGCTCAAGGAATAGTTTTCAAGTCTACAAGAATTCAAAGCAATAATCTTAACATTCTAATGGACCATAGTCAATCCTCTACCAGCTACACCTCGCTTCCAGCCACACGAAGCTTTGAATGGAATGTAATCAATTCAGACAATGCATTTAATGAAAATAATCACCAAAAATTTCCTAGCCATGCAGGTAACATCCAACGGCATTTAAATACAATTCCTTACCTTTTTCAACCATGATTTCAACCCTAATCATTAATATCAATTCAGCTCACCCGAACCAAAAAGGAGATTTCTTACCACCTTCAACCTCAATTTCAAGTCCTTTACTCACACCCATAAATGATAGCCAAGAAACACGTGCCCCTCACTCAAATAACCTTAACCAAAAAGGAAATATCCCACAACCTTTACTCACTCCCATAAATGATAACCAACAAACTTGTGCCCCTCACTCAAATAACCTTAACCAAAATGGAAATATCCCACAACCTTTCAATCCAAACCCTACCCCAAATTTAACCCCATCTTGTGACTCCTTTACACCACGTGCCAAACTTGAAAACCCTAAGGTCTCACCACAGCCACCTAAACCGAAATGGACCAGGATTAAGAGACTAAACCACCCAACCCCAGTTAACCCTGCCCATACGTCCCAGACCTTAGGAAAAAGATCACCCATGCAAGCTAAAAGCTCTCCTGCATTACCAAAAAAATGTCAACAGGTTTCAAAGGAAGCAGTAGAACAAAAAATGATATTAATGGAGGCTAATGCTCAGCCCCGCCAATCATAATGAATTTCCTAATTTGGAACTACATGGGCTTGGGAACCTGCGTACTGGGAAGGAGCTTGGAAATATGATCTGGGCAAAAGACCCCTCTGTCGTGCTTTTAGCCGAAACACTGGTAGACGAATCAAGACTAGACACAGTTCAACGAAGCATTGACTATGAACACAAATGGGTAGTACTGAAGGAAGGCCGCGGTGGTGGTCTTATTCTGTTTTGGAAGTCAACAGTGAACTTGGAGGTGGTTGATTCATCACAATACTATATTGACACTTGGATTGATAGGGGTTCTGAACATGAATGGAGGTTCACTGGTTTTTATGGGGAACCAAATACATCAAAAAGAATTGAAGCTTGGGACAATTTGTGAACTTTAAACCACTATCCACAAACCCTATGGCTATGTGCAGGTGACTTCAATGAACTCACTCGACAGGAGGAGAAACTAGGCGGGGCTATCAGACAACATAGACAGATGCAACTCTTTAGAGAAGTTATTGATGAATGTGGGTTCTTGGATCTTGGATTTGTGGGTAATTGGTTCACATGGAGCAAACATTTTGAGGATGGACATTCAATTTGGGAACGACTTGATTGAGGTTTGGCTAATGACGCTTGGTTTCTGAAATTCCCTGGTTCGATTGTTCAACACCTACAAAGTACCTCTTCTGATCATTGTCCACTTTTGATCAAGCTGTTGGGTTTGGATCCTCCCCCCCCCCCCTCCCCCCCAAAAAAAATAATTTTCAGGTTTGAGGAAATGTGGCTTTCAGATGAACACTGTGCAGAAATGGTGGAAGCATCTTGGTCTTCCTATTCTGTGAGGCATTGTGACAGTGATATACTAAAAAGGGTGGAGATTTGTGGCAAGGACCTAGCATGGTGGAACCACAACATTTTCAGCAATGTGAAGAAGGAATTAATGAACTAAAAAGCTCTCTTGGTGGAGGCCGAATCTGCTGCTATTGTAAGTGGGCAAAATGGTCGGGTTAGAGAATTAAAGCAGGAGATCAATATTCTGCTGGATAAAGAGGCAAGAATGTGGAGCCAAAGATCACATACTCTTTGGCTAAAAAATGGGGATAACAACACTAAGTTCTTCCATTGTCGGGCTACTAAGAGACACAGGAAAAATAAAATCTGGGGAATTATGGATGAGAACAACACATGGAGAATAAAATCAGATGAGATAAATTTGGTGTTGGTAAACTATTACTGGGAGCTCTTCTCTACCTCAAGGCCAAATCCCCAATGGCCTCAATTAAAGCACATTCCTTCGATAATTACTGAAGAAATGAACTCAACTCTAACCGATACCTTTACAGCTTTTGAAGTAAAATAAGCCTTGAAACAGATGGCACCTTTCAAAGCCTCGGGTCCTGATGGCATGCCACCTTTGTTCTTTCAACATTTTTGGGGAATGGTAGATGCTGATATCCCAAATTCAATTTTATCCTAGCTCAATTCAAGTACCATCCCACATTCGTTAAACCACACTTTTATTGCCCTTATCCCAAAAATCAAAAACCCTTAAAGTGTGAGTGATTATCGCCCCATCAGTTTATGTAATGTCTTGTACAAAATTTTCTCTAAAGTGTTGGCTAATAGATTAAAGAAAATTTTACCAAGTATTATTTCTGAACATCAATCAACCTTTACAAAAAATAGGTTGATAACGGATAATAGCCTTATTGCTTATGAGTCACTTCACTATATGAATAACATGAGAACAGGGAAAACATGCTACATGACTATAAAGATAAATATGAGCAAAGCCTATGACCGTGTGGAGTGGGTGTATTTGGAGAATGTCATGAGAAAAATGGGGTTCAGTGAGAAGTGGATTGGTTTAATTATGGTGTGCATAAAAACAGTGACATATTCTATCCTAGTCAATGGCAAACCACAAGGCCTCATCCAACCTACTAGAGGGATTAGACAAGGGGATCCACTTTCTCCTTTTCTCTTCTTGTTGTGCACGAAAGGCTTACATGGACTTATACAACAATCTGTGAGAATGGGGGAGTTAAAAGGGCTATCCATTAGCTGGAATGGCCCTTAACTAACACACTTATTGTTTGCAGACGATAGTCTTCTTTTTTGCAGGGCAACCATTGAGGAGTGCAAAAAAAGTATGGAGATTCTGGAGATTTATAAGGAGGGGTCAGGCCAAAAGGTGAACAAAAACAAAACAACCATTTTCTTTAGTAAATCCACTCTGGAAGGCACTAAGGTTGAGATCAAGGAGGCTTTAGGCTTACAAGAGATTGTAAATTATTATAAATACCTTGGGTTGCCATCTCTAGTGGGAAGGAAAAAGAAGGAGAGCTTCAATTTCATCAAGAAAAAATTTTGGAGAAAATTACAAGGTTGGTAAGGGAAGCTTTTATCTCAAGCGGGGCGGGAGATCTTGATAAAAGCGGTTATTCTGGCAATTCCAATATATGCTATGGGATGCTTTAAAATTCCGTTGGGACTTTGCCACAAGATTGAATCAATGGTCAGAAAATTTTGGTGGGGTCAAAGAAGAGATAAAAGAAAAATTCATTGGTTGAAATGGGAGGAAATGACAAAATCAAAGATGGAGGGGGGTATGGGTTTTAGGGAGCTAGCAATGTTCAATGACTCCTCGTTGGCAAAACATGCTTAGAGGCTCTTGCAAAATTCAGACTCGCTCTTCTATAAATTTTTCAAAGCTCGATTCTTCCCAAATTGTTCCATAATGGAGGCTAAAGAGTCATCCACAGGGTCCTATGCATGGAGGAGTATTTTACATGGGAGAGATGTGCTACTTAGAGGTTGTAGGTGGATGGTAGGAAATGGGAGGTCTGTGCACGTTTGGCAGAGTACATGGCTGCCACGGAAACACTCAACCAAGGTAATTTCTCCCATGATTAATTCCATGGCAGATGCAAGGGTTGAGATATTAATAGATGAAGCAACACACTGCTGGAACCATTCAGTCATTGATGGTGTTTTTATTCTTGAAGAGGCTGAACTGATCAAGTCCATGCCACTGCCACAACAAGGGGTGGAGGACAGAATTTTTTGGCCCTTCACTCAAACAGGGACATATACAAGCAAGTAGGGGTACCAGTTCTTGAAGTCGGAGGAAGAAACTTCTGATATTGCAACCCGGTCTATGGAAGATAGGGAGTTATGGCGAGGTATTTGGTCATTGCAGCTACCAAAAAAAGTTAAAAATTTTAAATGGAGGGCTTGCCGAAACTCTCTGCCCACCAAGGAAAATTTGGTGCGTCAAACCGTTATTGAAAATCCTCTCTGTGATCATTGTTCTTGTGCTAATGAATCTACCCTCCATGCTTTGTGGTCATGTGGTGAATTGGATGTAGTTTGGGAGGACTAAACCTTGTTGAGTTGTCATAATTCACTCAGCTTCATCACCTTCAAATAGCTGCTGTCATGGTTGATCAAACACCAGCACCAATTNAAAAAAAAAAAAAAAAAAAAAAAAAAAAAAAAAAACTCATTTTGCAAACTTGCAATTTCATTTCTTGTATTTTTATTTTATTTTATTTTATTTAATGATGTTCTTGTATATCAAAAAGGGTTCAGTCAATCCAACACATAGCGCAACCAAATGAGGGGCATATTGGTTGCATGACTTCAAATAATCATCAAAAACTATATTATTAGAACATATTGAGTTATTACCATAATTCATAGTTGTGTAGCCCAATATCCTTAAAACATATAAGTATATAATTTTGAATGTGCATAACATAGTTTTGTACTAATTTTTTTAGTTATCGTGATTTCGTAATACCATAGACTATGGTGATTTAGGGTTAACATGCTAAACCGAACGTGCTTTTTTATACATACATTTTTATTAGGTTTCTTGTAACTACAAAAGTACAAATCAGTATGTTTAAGATGTAATTGTTTAGGTTTTCTATTGTGTACAGTGACCATAAGGCAAATCACATTAATAACTCTCTCTCTCTCTCTCTCTCTCATTTATTTATTTATTTCCTTTTTATTTTAACACCTGTATACATGTTCCCAAGCGTGTGTCCCTCTATTTTGAAGGGATCTATAGCTTTTCTGAGTTTTTGAGTTCCTTTGTCCTCTCTCCAGTTATGTATAATTTCTCATTTCCTACTCATGCTTGGCTAAATTTAATCAACTAGGGATCACACGGATCCATGCAGTTTTAGTATATTAAGCTATATTTATCTAAAATGACGACAAAGGTCAAGAACATGTCTACTCTCTATATTTCTCAAGGCCAGTTGTCAAGAACATGTCTAAGGTGTGAAAAAAGGTGTAGAGGTACGAAAAACAAGGAACAAGAACATGAAGACATATGATGAACATCGACTATAAGTTGTCACTTTCTATTTAGTATTCACTAGAAAATACATATGATAAACTTGACAACACTATACTAGTGGTTGTTGGTGTTCACACTTCACATATGACTAATAATAAATACACAGAGCCAACATTGTTATGGGGAGCCCATCAAATGGATCACTCTCCCTTGTATGCAAATTTCTTAGGTATAAGTCTCATCTCGTATCGACTGCGATGCTCTTAATAATTCCTCCGATACTTGATTGTATGAACATAGGAACACAGCCATCACTACCCTAACTATGTTATGACACAAAATCTTTACAAGTAGATCAATTAATTCAAGTACTAATTGGGGCGAACTATTGTGAGAAAGTGAAATTAGAGAGGTTAATACATTACTAGCATGATGAGGCGTCTTATAGAAAATGACATAATTATCCCCTTTCAAAAAAAGAAAAAAGAAAGATTGACATGCCTGTTTAAAAACATCTTATCTAGTTTTTTATTGAAAACATTTTGTTAAAAATACTAATAGGTAAAAGTTAAATAAAATAAATAAGAGACTCACGTGAAACTTGTACATTAATGTAACTTTTAGTTGCCATAAATTTTCTGTCTTCGTTTGCGTTATTTAGCTTTGATTTACCTGAACAATATATCAGATGTCTTATTTATAGGTAAAGGTCTAAAAGAACATGTATGTAGTCAATGTCACAACTCACAAGTATCACATAACTCTACTGCCCTATCGCTTGTGCTGACATGGGTTCATGTGAGGTCGTGGTTAAGAAGTGAGTCCTTAAATATTGACCCTGAAAACCTAGTCCCACCATAATACAATCCCTATAAAACATAGCCCCTTTATAATTTAATAATTCTTGTTAATTTAAAGCTACTACTCAGGCCAAACAAGCACAATGCGAGGCCCCAGAATCAGCATTTTGGTGAAACAAAATATAGGCAACCTTCATTGTGAACTGTGAAGCAAAGCCAAAGGATGTTTATATATATGCAAGCCGGCTTGGGCCACTAGTTATAGTACCCTCGTTGAGTGGGTCAAAAGTGGCCCCCAAGTGGAGGTGCCTCTCATATTTTTTGTTTGATGAACAACTAAATTAGAACATTTTCAGCAGAATAGTCAAATTTTTGTACTATTTGCCTAATGAACAATGACATTTAGCTTTTGCCTACCAACTTTTTTAAATACACTTCTAACAGATTCTCTATCTCATTCTCTATCTTATTTAAATATTATTTTTTCATTCATTCTTTATCTCATTTATTTTTCCTATATTTATTCCCAATAATTATATTTTTTAATGAAAAGTGTTATATTTACAACATTTTTCGCAGTATTTTCATAACAAAATTTATGTGAAAAGTTGTTACTAGTTCTAATTTAAACCCACCACTGAAATTATTTTTTTACTCACCAATATTAACTAATAACAATCTGTTACTTAAAATTTATTTTAAAAATATTATGATAGTATTTTTTAATTAGAATTTTTATTTTTTATATTATTTTTCTATATAGGCTACAATTATGTGGATTCAAACTTATGACCATATTCCATGTTTAGGATTGAGTGATGTAGCACCAGCCAATTGCTACCTGGTGAACCACAAAATTTTTTCAAGATAACTTAGATGTGAATTTTTAGGCTCTCAACTGATGCAAAAGCTGTATGTGGTTGGTATGTACTTTGTTATATGAAATTAATTAAATTTGTTAGATTATTGAACGTGAATGGTATTTTGCTGCCTACTGAATATACCAACAGCGTTGTATATATCTTACATGTCATCATACCTTATACCTGTGTTCAAGCTCAATCTCTATCTTTGCCTTGTTACAACTAAGACTTAATGGCAGTAGATTCAGATTTTTTATTTCTTGTTTTATCTTGTATTTTCGTGTTGTACTCTTAAAGCCCGTTTGGATAGGCTGTTTATAAAACCTTAACGCGCGTTTTAGACAAAACGTGATTTGCCAAATCGTTTGGCTCCAAAAAATCAGCACGTTTGCGTTTTCAAAATCCAGATTTTTCACGTTTACAAAACACTCTGAAGTTTTGCCTTTTCAGAAACGCAGATGGGCTAACTGCTATTTTTTTCTTCAGAAAATCAAAATAGCGCCAATACAATAAAAAATAGCGCCAATACGATAGGAAATTACTAGCTTTATCCCTTCCCCATGTATATCTCCCCTCTATTTTCTCAGTCAGTCTATATGATAAAATTTTTACTTGTTTACCCTTAAAAAAAAAATTAGGAACACCCTCAACCAAAATTAGGAACACCCTCAAAAAAAAAAGAAAAAAAAAAGAAAAAAAAAAAGAAGAAAGCTCAAACCTCACGGTTCTCACGGTTCCTCCCACAGAAATCTTCACTAAAATGGCCGGTGGCTGGGCTCATTCATCTTCACCAAATGCTCAAGCCTTAGATAGATGTTAGATCTACCATTGATAATCAGTTTGCTTATGAAGAAAGGTTATAGAGGAAGAGATGTGTGCTTTGATCTACTTGTTGTATGAGAGACTAAGAGGTGAGATTCTCAAAAAAAGAGAAAAGAAACAGAGACAGATAGGACGGGAGAAAGACAAGTTGAGAAGAGATCAAAGTGTTTGTGTTTCTTATTGAGTGGGATGAGATCTTTTATATTTTTTAAACAAAAAATTCCACAGCCACACACCTGTTTTCATGTTACTTTGACATGTATTTTAGTTTTGAAAAACGTGTTTTAGACTACTTGAATACCTGCTACTTTCTCAAAAAAGGTTGAATACCTACTACAATTTCAAACTTTAATTTATGTAGTTTTTTTTTTTAATGAAATAAACTTTACTTTTTGAAGGCTATGGATGAATAGAATATCTTGTATATTAGTAGTTTGGTTAATATATTAATAGTTTGGTTAATTATATTAGTAAATTACAAATTTAACAGAATATCTTAAATAATTAGAGGATATTTATTAATCTTTGTAGTAAATTATGAGAAATATCTTCTAATCTTTAATCAAGATATATTTTAACATCTTTAAATACTGTTTTTGTTAAGATTGTTAAAATTTACCTAATTATTTTATTTATTTTCATATTAATTAATTATTAAATTAATTATGACATAATCACAGTTTGACCACTGTGAGGAATAAATTTTTCTTTTTATTAGATTATGTAATTTTTGCTTGTTAAGGAACACAATGAAAAAAATTCATTGAGTCGCCACTGCCTCCATTTATATTTTATTAGATTGTGTAATTAAAAAAACACTGATTAAAGGAAAAATGACAAAATAACCTTAACAAAATAGTTAAGTCATTTTTTGAAATTTACACTCTAAACAGCTATTTTTAAAACAGCTTATCCAAATGCTTAATGTAGCTTTAAAAATAAAAAACGCATATTTTCACATTTTTACCAAACGCTTGTCTGTGGTTTTAAAATGACGTTTTCAAAACGCACGTTTTAAAAACGCTTGTTTTTAAAACACACCTTTGTGAACAGCCTATCCAAATAGGCCCTTAGTATGCTTTTTGTGTACTTTGGTAGGAAACCCCCCCCCCCCCCCTCTCTCTCTCTCTCTCTCTCTCTCTTAAAAATAAAATGTTACTTGATAGTACAATGACAACAACAAAGCCTTGGTCCCAAATTTTTTGGGTCGGATATGGATCCTCTACAAATTAGTTAAGGCTAGCAACATGTATTCGTTTCCTCAATTCTATTTTATCTAAAGTCATATTCTATGTTACTTCCCTAATTGACATGTCATTTTTTTTTATTACTTCTATTAGTATTATTTTTGGCCTTCTTTTGCCTTTTTTTTGTTCCCTCAACTTGGGTCAACTTACTCTTCCTTACTAGTACATTAATCTCTCTCCTTAGAACATGACCAAACCATCTCAAACAACTTTCTCTTGCATTTTCATTGATAGAGGCTAACCCTATCTTTAAGTGGATTTCTTCATTTCGAATCCTATCTATAAAATGAGTGTAGCTGAAATTAGAATGTTAAAATAAATTCAACTAACACCTAATCGTTCTTGGCAATATGGAAGATATTCATTGACTACAAATTTGCTGTCCATATGGTGTAAGGAGGATTTTGACATGTCTTTTTTGACATGTATATTATTGATGTTTTATGGTTCGTTAACTGTCTGTTGATTATTATGCAAAATGAGTTTCCCTAATCATTTTAGAGTATTTGTTACTAGGTCTTAATTTGTTGTGATTCTGTTTCTTTCAAGCAGGCTGGGGCATTGGAGGACCCTGTATTTACCCACTCTGATGTCAAGCCTGGGATGGTTGTGCGAGCAAAAATTATTGCTGTTGACAGCTTTGGTGCTATTGTGCAATTTCCTGGGGGTGTGAAGGCACTTTGTCCTGTCCAGCACATGTCTGAATTTGAAATTGCAAAGCCTGGCAAAAAGTTTAAGGTCATTTCTTAGCAGCATATGCACCTTGAACTGGTTTTGTTTTTGGTTTATGTTTGCTGCACATTCTGGTGGACTATGAGGGGGCAAAGACGATTCATTTTATTATGTTTTCCTCGTATCAGTGCTAACTGATTCTAAAGCTATTGACTCCTTTGGATGTATGATTTTGCAGGTTGGAGCTGAGCTGGTATTCCGTGTGCTTGGCTGCAAATCCAAGAGAATAACTGTCACACACAAGAAAACACTTGTATGTTCTTTTATTTGTGAATGAAACTACTAGTGATTTACTTTTAATATAAGAATATATATATATATATATATACACACACACACCGTTTTGATCTCTTTTTCATGGGATGTCCACTAGTAATTGCACATACTAGTGTGACTAAATCAGTTAAGCAAAATTTCCCTGATGTCATCTTGCTGCATAGAAATGTTTCTGTGAAGTAATGCAAAAACCAAAATGAACACAAGGACAAAATTAAAGAACAGAAAATAAAATGATAGAAACTCAGAAATCATCACATTGTCTTGCTTGGAGTTAGCACCATTGTTTTTAGAACCGGACTTGATCAGCCGGTCAACCAGTTGACTGGGTCCGGACCCAAACCGGTCTGGTATAAACCATGGTTAGCACCAAGCATTAAAGAACACATCAAAGAGTCGGCATCTAGGGTTGCTGAAATCAACCCCAGACCATTGGAAAAATTTCAAGAGGAGTTCTATTAATTCATCAATTTGTAAAACAAAAGTAACACTGTGTTCCTTAAATAGAGTTCCAAACTTATGATCCTATTAGGAATAGAAAATAACTTCACTGCCTTAGTAAGAAATTAGACTTCTAGACCAAAAAGGAAAAGAAAATAACCAATTACATAAATAAATCCTAAACATTACGTGGTTGTGCTTAGGTATTCAGGCCCAATTAATAGCAGGCTCCATCTATATGCCACTTTTGGGCTGTCTAGGTCTACTTAACTGGAGGCCTATCTCTTGTGTTTACACCATTCTGTATATGTCATTCCTCTGGCAAAAAAGTTTATGTTTCTTGGCCGTGAATGCTTAGAAAGACTTTATCTAAGCTCAATGTTGTGCAGCCTTTGCTTTGCATGTCAAACAGTTGGGGCTCTGTGGAATCATCTTTGAAGCCATTGTGCAATTGTGCAAGAATTGTGTCAGCTTGTTTTAACTTTGTTTGGCTTTGTGTTGTTGATGTTAAAATTGGTTGTAGAGTTTGTTGGTTAGTTGGAAAGGTGGTTCTAATAAGTGCTGTGGTAGAGTGCTATGGATTGGAGCCCCTTTTTGTCTTATGTGGTATATTTTGTGCGAGTGAAATGCTAGGACATTTTAAAGATGTTGAACTCTCAGTGATGAATTTGAAGATGCTGGTTTTGATATCTTTGTTTAATCAACTGAAAGATACTAGTAGTCTAGTAGCTTATCCTATTCTTCATATTTGGATTTTTGCACCTTTATAAATTTAGGTCTTACGTTTTGGCATTTCTCTTGTATACTCCCCATGTCTGTTCAGCCTTTTATCAAATTACGCACTTACGAAAGAAGTTTATACTGCAAAAAATCCGTTATTGCCGCTTGCAAGTTGAATGAAATCCACCCATTAGGTTGTTTTCATACTTCTGCTGTCACTTTAGGTTTCATAGGGGTTGTATAAGATTTTTACTATTAATAGGTTTTCAAAGTGATAAGTATATATTTGCGGCAATGAGTCAATGACTGTGCAAGCCCATTCAGTTTAATGGGGTTTATGGAGATTGTTAAATGTGATAGAGATAAAATTTAGTTGTCTCAAATCTACACCTGCTGACTTGAGTGCCCCTTTACTTTGCCATTTCTTTCAGATTCACTCTTTTTTGGGCTCTCAGTGTATATGTTCTTATAATGACAATCTGTTCAGGGGATTGTAATATATGAAGGAAATTGATGTATTGATATTTTAGTAAGGAGAAATCATTTCCCAATTTATACAGCTTTTGACAAGTGTCACTGATTTGTCTACCATTTTAATGCTGTCAAAGTTCTCTTCGCTTTGAAGTTCTTGAAATGTCAAGGGCTTGCTCATCGTGTGCACAGGCATTTGGGTTGGCCAATGTTTGGCATTGTGTTTAAACATGGAAAGGGTTCCTCTTTAAAGTTTCTTTGATACTTCAAAATACACTGCATATTTTATAAGCGCAGACTTTTTGTTTTGTTTTGTTTTTTTAGGGGGGTTGGGTGGGTCAACAACATAAAACAGGAGTAAAAATTCTATCCTTGATTGGTCAATATGAGCCCACATGCTAGGGTATTTTTGCATGTCCATGCATGCTTTCTATGTACCTTTTCTATCTAAGGGCTCAGTTTCTGGATCAATTAATTTTGCCAATGAGGTGACTGTAACACTGGAAAAGAACTAGAACAGCAAATTTCAAATTTTCTGGGCAGCCTTTAGTCAACTTTTAAAGCATTGTCCTGTGCCACTGTTCGGCCATGACGTTGGTGTTTTTACAGGTGAAATCAAAGCTTGGGATTCTTAGTTCTTATGCTGATGCGACTGATGGATTAATAACACATGGATGGATAACAAAGATTGAGAGACATGGATGCTTTATCCGTTTCTACAATGGAGTCCAAGGATTTGCTCCCAGGCTAGTCTCTAACCACCTAGATTACAGTTTTGATAACTTCCTATCTGATTGATAATTATTGTTGTGTTTTGAAAAGTTAGTTTAGTATATATGCAATATCAGTTCCTCTTTCTGGTGGGGGTTTATTATATATGTGCTTTCTTCTTTTCTTCTCTCTTGATTGATGATTTCCTCCTTTTAAGATGTTGGAGGATCTGGTGATATGTAGATGGGAACAGAAGAGGATTGATTCTGCATTGGAAACATTGGGATTTTTATAGGTGATTATAGACTCACCCTCCTGGTGGGTCTTGAACACATGGTCTTCCCCTCCACCTTGCTCTTACAAGGGGAGGAGGTCCCATCTACTAATCATTGGCATGGAACTATTAGAATTATAGCATTTTAAAATATTCATGTTTTAGAATAAGTAGTGTAAAACATGGTTTTAAAAACAGGACTTGTCCAGCTGGTCTGACCGGGTTAACAGTGATATTGCCAGTTTTTAAAACCTCAAAAACCGTAAAATCCAAAATCTGTAGCGAACCATCAGAATCATGGCCAGACCTGTTTCACAGTTCCGGCCAGTCTTTGCAGCTAATTTCACTGTTGATTTTTCCGATCATTGCATGCTTCCACCTCTAGATCTCACCACCAAATGTCATGAACCATGTACGTGTTGGTGCACTGTTATTCTTCCTCCATCCCCTGTTTTTATTGTCTTCAAAAACTGTGGAAGGCACAACTCCAGTGATCCACTTTCTTAATATCATATCGATATGAAACAAGAAGAGGTATATGTTCACATTTGAGGAGACATTTTTTAGTGTCTTGTCATTTGTGCCCCTCGTCTCTCTGATTGATGATGGAGTCAGATGGGTATCTTTTGAGGAGATTAACTTGGGGAATAAGTGGTCGCTCATGCAAGGTGTGGGGGTCCACTAGGGAAGATTAAATTTTGAAATGAATGGGTTCTTTCTGTTTGCAATTTTTTTTTAAAAAGAATTTTATATTTAGTTTAAGAAATCAAAAGCTCTAACCTTTTAAACATTATATAATATGTACAGTTTTATACGACTTAAAATAATCATACAGTATAAATATCTTATCTATATATCTTAAAACAATATCAATATTATGGATCTTTTGAAGTTAAATAATATAATAGAGCCCCAACGACTGGAGGGAGTCATGCCCTTGGAAAGGTGTTTTGAGGGTCAAAGTTCCTTCTAGAGTAGTTTATTTATTTATTTATTTATTTACTTGGACAGCCTCTAGGGGAAAGATTCTCACTTTGGATAATTTGAGGAGGAATATTTATATTGTCAACAGATATTGCACTGGCAAGAACTGTTGGGAATTGGTGGATCACTTGCTCCTTCACTAATATTATGCATATAATTTGTGGACGTTTGTGTTTACTGTTTAGCTTCTTTGGGGTTTCTTGGGTGATGCCTAAGCAAGTGGACATGGCCATGTGAGAGGAAAATAAATATGGTGTTGGTTTGTGGAAAAATATTAGTCAGGGATGGCCTTATTTTTAGTATGATATTGGTGATGGGTTGAGGGTGAAGTTTTGGCAAGACCATTGCTGTGGGGAGACATCTCTTGCTGTCAGCTATCCTGAATTATTTAGATTTTGCTGAGATAAGGCTGCAAGTGTGGCTGAGCTTATGAAGTTGACTAATAGGGTCCTTTTTTGGGATGTAAGTTTCTTTAGGGGTGTTCATGCTCGGGAATTAGAGGCTGTGTCGAGCTTCATGGATACCATATATGGTGCCCTTCAGTAAGGGGGTTTGGTGAGGATAAGATGTGTTGGAAATCAAATAGAAATAAGGGGTTCATGGTTAATAATTATTATAGTCTTCTAGTCAGCTCTAATGATTGTTGTTTTCCATGGAAAAGTATTTGTAAGCGGAAGATCCCTTCTCGAGTGGCTTTTTTTGTTTGGACTACTGCTTTAGGGGAATGCTTGACGATTGCCAATTTACAAAAAAGGAAGGTTTGGATATTGGGTTGGTGTTATATCTGCAAGTGTAATGGTGAATCGGTTGACCACCTATTTCTTCATTGCAAAAATTGCCGTGTTACCATACCGTATATGCACTTGTATCGCACCCATATCCGTGCAAGTGCTTCCTAGAATGTAAGAAACATTGTTTTAGTAAACTTGGAGAACAAAAAGTTAGAATATAGTGAAAATTGAGAGCCAAAAATATATGCAAATGTAACCATTGGCTAGATGGTAGTTGAGGTGATTATTTTTGGTTTCTATGACCCATTACCTTAATGAATTAGCCAAAAGATCCAGAAAGATGACCATTTCAAGTATTCAGCCTCATTTACCTAAATGCAGCTATTTGCTAGATGATCCATACATGTGATCATTTTTGTCATCTAGAATCAACTATCCACAAAGGATTGCTTACAGACATGGTTTTAAATACCAGAAGAACCGTTTTTGGACCTGGTTCCCAGTTTTAGGGGGTTTTTTACTGGATCTGGTTGGTGCCCAGTTCCCGATCGAACCGGTTGAACCGGCCAGTCTGGTACAGTTTTTAAATCCATGCTTACTGAACTGGAGCAGGTTGACTGCTGTGGGAAGGTTCATGGTGACTCTTGTGAAATTGTGAACTAGTTCTAAGGATAAGTGTTTTTTTTTTGTGGGAGGGTGTTAGTTTTGGTTTGATCTTTGGTATAATGAGGAAATTGTAGATTTATTTCTCCTCCTAAAATATATCAATGTTATTAAGGATGTGTTGAGATGGTGGTGGCTTGTGTGAGAACTGGTGGAAATATTGTAAGCATGTTTCTTCTCTAACTTGTGGTTGGTTGGTTTTTGCGAAGAACTGTATGCCAGTTCAATTTCAATTAAAGATATCCCTTTTAGAATATTTCATCTCTTTTTGTATTGTTGTCATTGATTGATTGTTCCTCATTCTGAATCAGATCTGAACTCGGATTAGAACCAGGATGTGACCCAAGTACAATGTATCATGTTGGACAAGTTGTCAAATGTCGAATAACGAGTTCACTTCCTGCTTCACGGAGGATCAACCTTAGTTTCATAATAAAACCTTCAAGGTTTGCTTCTCTACACTCTCAGGCCATATTTCCTCCCTGTGAACCTTAAATGTGAAAGTAATACTCGAAATGTTTTTCCTTGCCTGGAGAAACCCTTAAGTCATATTACCTCATATATTCAGTGAACTGTAATTTGGATGGTATGATCAATGTAATGAGAGGTGGTTATCTTATCAAGTTCTTATAACAGTGTTCTTATCTGTACTCTGCAAAAAAATGGTTATCATTAGTATCTTTCCTGATGCACTGTATTGAATTTGAAAAAACAAATGACAGGGTTTCTGAAGAGGATATGGTCAAGTTAGGTAGCCTTATTTCTGCAGTTGTTGACAGAGTAACCACCAATGGTGTTATAGTCTATGTAAATGCAAAAGGTTACTCGAGGGGTACAATTCCTACTGAGCATTTAGCAGATCACCACGGTACAGAAGTTTAGCTGGCTTGATAAATTTACATTGCCACCTTGTTATGCAGGGCATCAGCATGGTATTGAATTTCCTGATTAGTGTCTCTTGTTATGCAGGGCATGCGACTTTGATGAAGTCAGTCTTGAAGCCAGGATATGAGTTTGATCAACTGCTGGTACTAGGTACCCTCCAATCTTTGGCCATGAACTCTCTCACATTTTCTAACATCTTAAATTTCTTCCCCAAAACAAAAAAGAAACATTTTTATCATGTAGTTTCTGTAGGCTTATTTTCTGCTAAGAAATGGAAGTATGAAAATCTTACATTTTCACTGTTCTGGGCAATTTGAAATGAGTATTCCAAATAATAATTGTGACCATCTTCCCGCACTCTTTTTACTTGCAGCACTCATATCTTTAGCAGCTCATTTTCTCCATTTCTTCTCCTCAAAATAATTGCAACATCTTTTATACTTCCTACGTTCCAAATTGTTAGTTGTCTACTCCATTTTGAGATGTTCTAAAATATAGTCCTCTTTGAAAAGTCAATAAATCTATTTACTAACTTACCTTGTACTTAAATTAAAAAAAAAAAGCAATACCTCATTAAAGTTTAGGTTAAGAAGGGTAGTTCTGAAAACTTGTACCTTTCTATATAAAGACAATGTATTAAATGATGTTCCCCTAAAAAGTTGGATTTTCTTAACAAAACTAACAATTTGGGACAGAGGGAGTAACATTTCGTGAGCTAGATCAAATTAGGGGTCTAGCTGCATATTTAAGGATCCTTTTGGTTGGGAGGATGGAAAAGTGGTAGGATAGAAGGGATTTTAGTTTCCCCTCTGTGTGTTTGGTTGGAGGACAGAAAAGTGGAAGGATGGAAAACTCTTTTGTTTGGTTGAGGAGAAAATTGAGAGAATAGAAACGGTAGTTTATATTAAAATTAATAAAATAACATCTTATACAAATTAACACAATCATAATATTATAATATATGCTTTCATTTGTTAATATATTATTTTATATGTTATTTGTATATAACAATTTAGGTGAACTTCATGTTGGTGACAGAAAAAAAAAAAAAAAAAAAAAAACTGGATGTGCTGGGTAGAGTGGCAGAACCATGGTAGTGGAAAGAGAGAGAAAAAGACAAAGTGTGTGGGTGTTGGCATGTTGGGTTAGTTGGATGTTGTTAAGAGGGGTAGAAAAGTAAAATTCATGGGCTGAAGCATTGCCTGCATAATCACTCCAATTTTCTCTCCAATTTGGGGAGAAAATATTTTGGTGGGCCTGGGGAGAAAACATCTAGGCCCGACTAATTTTCCTTTCACAAATCCATCCAGCCAAACACTCAAATATATTTCTATCCCTCCCCTCTTTTCTCTCATTTTTTTTCCATCCTCCCTAAAATCCACCCAACCAAACGGATCCTAAGGAAAAATTGATCCATACACGAAAGGAATTTGACTCTTTAAAGCTTTAGTTTGGGGCATTCTTTTGGACCCTTGCATAAGTCTTGCCACACGCTTATATATATATATATATATTCCCCCCTCCCCCCTTCTAATCACTACATAAATTGCACCCATAAATTGCACGTAAATATCTACTGAACAAAAGATAGAAAGAATTAAAGAGACTAAAATAAAAGCGAACTAGTTTTAAAGATGTAAAGAAAGCAACCAGTTACAATAACTTGAATTGAAAACCTCCTTAAAACCACAATTTCTTGTTAACTTCCCATTGTCATGGATGTTTGTATTCCTTTTTCTTCATAATCTGAATCAATTCCAAATTAATCCCCTAAAGTCTCTTCTATTGGATCAAACAGCTGTCGACATGGTGAAGGTAGCAGACACGGTCTATTTTATGCTTCTTGAAGCACCATGCCACTATTGTTTGTTTTTCCTGAGCTGCCTTTGTATTAAGGCCTAGCTTGTCCTTTCTGTTTTATGATGTTTAGCCCTTACTCAGTTTGAGTTCTATTATTCAACTGATTTAGGATTATCATAATGGCTCCTGTGGAAATGTTTGTTGATAAAGATGTTTCTTTCGTTCCCTTTTTATGTTTGTTTCTGTATTCTATCTTCCAAGTGAATGCTTTGTTGTTGATGCCGCTATTATTCTTGTATTGTTAAATGGAATCTTTATTATCTTAACATAATGAATTAAATATTATTAAAAATTTCTTCTTGCATTGTTGTAGATATTAGTGGCAACAATTTGGTACTATCCGCAAAACATTCTCTGATAAATTTAGCTGAGCAGCTTCCTTTGGATATCAGTCAGATTCATCACAACACAGTAATCCATGTAAGTAATTAGATCTCTACTTATATGATTTGTGATATCTCTTTTGTTTAAATTGGTGTTTATTATGATTCCAAACTGCAGTTGTTTAAAATTTATTTGTGTGAACCAGGGCTACATTTGTAACTTAATTGAAACGGGTTGCTTTGTCCGCTTTCTTGGGCGTTTGACTGGTTTCTCTCCTAGAAACAAGGTTTTTATTTTTTTCCTGCCTCTATGCAGTCCAGTTATATTTGAATTCATTATCTTTTTTTTATGAGTTTTGTTTAGTTCAGTCAAATTTCAATTCTGCTCTGTAGGCAACAGATGACCAAAGAGTTGAGCTTTCAGAATCTTTTTACATTGGACAATCTGTTCGCAGCAATATTCTCGATGTTGGTGAACTACTTGAGGCTGAAGCTGTTAAAATTATGATTTTTGAAGCAGTTCTAAAATAGGGTTTAACTCACTCCATATCCCCTTTTTCTCTTCCAGGCCAATACTGAATCAGGTAGAATAACGGTTTCCCTGAAGCAGTCATCATGTTATTCCACAGATGCATCATTCATTCAAGAATACTTTCTGTTGGATGAGAAGGTAAACATGATTGGCACCATATTTATTTGATTTTTGATTATCTGTCATTTTTTTCTCTCTCTCTTTGTATTTACTATCTAAAAATATATTTTAGTTGCGTACAAAACGGCTTTTGGTGTATGTCTCTCCAACCCCTTCCTCCTCTTGCTTTTCCCTTACTTTATAAGTGGAGTATGTCAGGTAGTTTGAAATATTGAATAAAATCCATTTATTTTATGTGTATCCATGGTTTCCTACCTAGGGGTGGGTCCAAAGGGCCCTGCCTTGATGAGGTTTCACATCATCGTAAAAAGAGAGGAAAAAGTGAATGCACTAACTGGGAATACCATGAAAGCTAATCTAGATAATAAATTTTAGTGTTTGGCCTGTATTACAGCAAATTCACAGTGATATGATAATAATTGATTTCAAGTTGTTTTAAGTTCTTTCTTCATTCAGTTTTTTCCCCATTAAATTTGTAAATTTGTTTTCTGTGTTTTTTATGAAGTTTTATATAAATTTATATAGTTGGACCCAAATTATACGACTGCGCATGTTAGACTTCGCAACTTTTTTTGATAAAACTAGTAATCGAATCTGTTTATTTGATGCTATTATTGAATTGCACTTGAAATTTTGTGCTAATTGTTTTGTAATTTTTTTAGGTTATGGTGTGCTCATCATTGTGACCGTGAAGTAATCTATTCTATTAATAAAATACCATTACTTATAAAATAAAATGTTATTATTGCAATGTGGAGATGCATTTATTAGTGGATGGAGAAAGCTGATGAGGGTTGACAAGTTAAACATTTAAATTATGTGAGAATATGAACTCAAAATAATAAGATATAGAAACTTGATGCATATGCATTTAGCTACCCCAAATATTAGGTAAAAGGCATTGCTCTTTCTTTTAAATCTCCTACATGGGCTTCTTTTAATGGGCAATTTGCTGAGCTTTGAAATCTCCCAAATTTTAGTTTTACTTTCTTGGTTTCTAATTAAGATATTCAACTTAATATGATGGTAATACTGTAATTTTCTTTGTGGAAGTACAACTTCAACAATTTTGGTTTACAGAGTCCCAACCATACAGAGAGTTTAAGTTTATTTATTTGGTTGTTCAGAAATTTTTTCCCCCTTGTTGGACCTTTTTAGAAGCTAATCATGGGGAAGAACCTCTTTGTCAACAATATGTCTAGAGGCCACATTGCTGTTCTTCTGAGCTCAAAACAATCAAGTTCAATTTAGGCCATGGATTGTATCTTGTGTCCCACTTGATGATGCTTTCACAGTTCAATGTTTCTAACTTGTAATGCAAATGTAAGTAAGCTCCATTTGTTTGGTCTTTATTTGTGATGGATGAGTCCAAGGTGTCTTCCATTCCATCAACCTCACTGAGTTCTTTACTTCTAGGTTTTTTTTTTTTTTTTTTTTTTTTTTTTTTTTTTTTTTTTTTTTTTTTTTTTTTTTTTTAAATAAGATTACAGTCTCTTATTTTGTGATGCTAATACTGTGAGTAATTGTATATTATATCAGAATGGTGTTGACTTGTTTTGAAACTGTTACAGGTCTGATATTTAATTTGGGTAAGAATGAGGTGGTCCGGATAGGCAATGTGGATAATTGGCGAATTAGCTGATATTCTTGGTTGTAAAGTTGGGAGATTACCAATGACTTATCTGGGATGCTTTAGGAGCTTCTTTTAAAGGCAAAATCAGTGTGCAATTCTATTTTCGAGAAAGTGGAATCTATTGTAGACTAAAGGGTGGCCATTAAAGAGTACACTTTCGAGTTTACCATTTTATTATTCTCTCTAGTTACTACTCCTACTAGTGTGGTTAAAAGGTTGGAGAGGTTGCAGAGAATATTTTTAGGGTGCCTCGAATGCGAGGTTTAAGTTCTCTTTGTTAGCATAAGACATATTTTGTTTTCCTATTGCTACATGTGGTTTGGGGATTCAGAGGACAGGGAGTTTTAATCAAGCCTATTGGGAAAGTGGTTATGACAGTAAGGGAATGAGGTAAGACATTTATGGAAACGGGTTTATTGCTACAAAATATGGAAAGGAATAGGGTGGTTGGACTTTGAGTTTAGCTAGGGGACCTCTTGGGTGTATCCTTGGAGAAGTTTTGAAGGGCAGGATGGGGCACTTTGCAACAATACATATTGTTTGAGGTGGGGGACGGCATTCGTGTAAAGTTTTGGCATGATGCATGGAATGGGGAGTCATTCTCTAAAAGAGTTGTACCCTGGCCATATGCTTGCTCACTTGATTGGAATGCCTCAATCCATTCAGTCATTGATAGCCCAATAGGATGGGAAGGTTGTGTTTGGAGAGTGAGATTTCAAAGAGGATTTCATGTTAGGGAGTTGAGAGTCAGTCAATTCTTTCATGGATCTTCTACACTCCAATATTCCTATGTGGAAGGATGTGATGAGACGATATGGATATTGAAAGGGAATGGTGGTTTAAAAGTTGGCTCTAATCATGAGGCTATCCAAGGTGCACCAGCTCATTCTTTTCCCTAGAAGAGTGTTTTGTGTGTAAAGCCCTAAGAAGGTCTCACTCTTTTTTTGGACAGCAGACTAGGGGACTTGTGATAATCTTATCAAGCAAGGATTACCTTAGTTGAATGGTGCTGCATGTGCTAGTGCAATGGAGAGACAATAAACCATTTGTTGATTCATTGTGATATAGCCTATGACTTATGAAGCCTGGTATTTAGAACTTTTGGGGTCCAACAGGGGTTACAATGAGGATGGCTGGCCTTTCATTTGGGAGGATGAATCAGTTTGGGACACACTCATCATACATCTGGAACTTTGTCCCTTTATGTTGATGTTGACATTGTAGGAGTGAAATAAGATAACCATAATTCTGAGGATAATGGATAAAAGAATCAGTTTGGCATCATTGCTTGGTCCAAAAACCATTCTATATTTCATAGAATCACTTAAGTTTTGTGCTAATTGTTTTTGTAATTTTTTTAGGTTATGGTGTGCTCATCATTGTGACCGTGAAGTAATCTATTCTATTAAAAAAATACCTTTATTACATTATAAAAATAAATCGTGAGACTTTATTTATTTATTTTGATAATTCATCTTGAGACTTGGATTAAAAAAAAAAACTACATTGAAAGTGCATATGAATATTATAGGGTCACAAATTTTCATACATTTTTGTGTGTGTGTGGCTTTTGTTCTTGTTTTTTTGGGTTGGGGGGATACTTAGGTGGTAATTCTCTTGGTTTACCTTGTCTGCACTGTATCAATGGCCCGTATATTGAGACTAGTTGTGTGCCAAATCTTTACATTTGGTCTTCTGTAGTTTCTATTAAAAAAAATTCCTAGTCCTATTAAATAAGGAGTGCCCACTGCTAAATGTAAAGCAACTTAATCTATCAATTTTTTCAAAGAACAAAGAGAAATTTGCAGCAGCTTTGGAGGTCCTTTGTGGGTGTACTGCCCTCTTTCTTAAAGCGTGAGTGTTTACACCTTATCCCCCCACCCCCCCCNTTCCCCCTACCCCCCCCCCCCCCCCCCCCCCCCCTCTTTTATTTTTCTCTTTCAGTTGACAAATTATAGACAAACTATTACCCCCATAATCTGCAACTCATAACAGATTGACCCTAGGCATGCTTATAAAAAAGTGTAAAAATATTACTTTGCTACAAGGGCCAAAAGTTGTTTTCCTTATTCTTCCTAAAATCAGAAAAGCAAGATCTGAAATGTGCTTTTGCAGTTAACCAAAGCTGTTCACACTACATCAAGCTTACTAAAAAGCCTTGGTTTCGTTCAAAAAACCCATTGCTACCAAATACTTGACCATTTTAATTCAAACCACAACCATTAAATCCAAATAAAATGCTGAAATCTACACATTCTTGCATCAGATTGTAATATGAACATCTTTCCTACGTTTATAGATCTCAATCAGCTAAACAAATGAGTAACTCACTTTCCCAAAGTGATATTTCTGTCACTACTTTGTTGCACAAAAATACTAGCCAGAGAAAGCAAGTAGCTGGAAACTTACGCAGCACAATAAGCCAATGTTGCAACTGTCAACAGAAAGCTGCAGATCACAACAAAAGCAGGATCATCACGTGCCCATTGATTCTTAGTTTCTGGGATCAAAAGCAGAGGTAAACTTCTCAGTTGTATCAAAATTATAAGAAATAAAGCATACTACCACATGCCCAGAGTTTACAGTCACCGTAATTAAGAAAGTACAAAAATGCCAACCAGTAGACAATTTTACAAATGCATTTACTCTCTCCTATATATTTGATAACTAAACGATCTTATCCATTATATATTTTAAGATAATATAAAAGCCCTAACCGCTTAAGAGACACAACTGACTTGAAGAAACTAAACACCAAAACGAGAAGTAAATAACAAAAAAGGTTTAGTTTGAACTTCAAAATTCTTTATTATTAAACCAGGTATCTGATTTTCCTCACTTTCAAATCATTGAAATATATTGTTGTGGAGATATGGAAGAGAGACAACCCATCTTTGGAGGCGGGTTATTGAGGCTAAATATGGGAATGATTGGAGAGGTTGGTGTACAAAAGAAGTCTCTAATCCTTATGGTGTTAGTCTTTGGAGAACCATCAGACAAGGCTGGACAGCCTTTTCAAAATCCATTCATTTTGAGGTTGGTGTTGGTGATAGAATTAAATTTTGGCATCATGTGTGGTATGGGAGTTGCACCCTCCGGGAGGCTTTTCCGGAACTCTATAATATTAGTTGTAATAAGGAGTCTTCTATTGCAGATGTTATGTCCTTTCCTAACCAAAGGCTTCACTGGGATCTTCTTTTTTCTAGAGCTCCCCAAGATTGGGAAACAGAGCATTTTTACACTTTTCTTGATCTTATCAATTTAATGCCCCTTAATGGTGAAGGTCAGGACAACTTTGCTGGAAACCAACTGGGAATAAGAATTTTAAAGTGAGTGAGTTCTATCTCTCTCTTTCCTCTACTCTAGACATTTCTTTCCCTTGGAAGCCTGTGTGGCGGTCTAAGGTCCCTACTAAGGTTGCTTTCTTCTCTTGGACTGCCTCCTTAGGTAAGATTTTGACTACTGAAAATTATGGTATAAGGGTGTAGCCGTTGTAGATTGGTGCTATATGTGTAAATGAGTGGGGAATCGGTGAATCATCTTCTTCTTCATTGTCCTATTGCTTATGAACTATGGTCTATGGTGTGGGCTCTATTTGGTCTTCAATGGGTTATGCCGAGTGGTGTCTTAGATTTATTTTCGAGTTGGCAAGGTTCATTTGGTGGTGTCGGAGCATTGATTTATGGAGGGCTGTCCCTCATTGTGTCCTATGGTGTATTTGGCGAGAACGGAACTCAAGATGTTTCGAAGGAAAGGAACGGTCTATTCCAGAAATTAAATCTCTTCTTCTTCACACCTTGCTAGAGTGGAGTTCTTCCTTTAATCTCTTCTCTTGTTCTAATGTTTTAGAAATGCTAGATCTTTGTAATTTTTCTGTTTGATGTATTGTTTTCTTTGTACACCCCCAGTGTACTTGGGCTTTTAATTAATACAATTCCGTTATTTATCAAAAAAAATGTTAAGAACATAAAGAACATGTAATCTAATAGTTAGATTTTCAAAATATGTATCCATTTTAATTTTTTAGTGGGAGTTTGTAGCCATTTCCTACAAACTAGTAGGAAAACTTTGTCTATGTTCATATAGTTTTCCTGCCCCATATGGCCATGCAAATTGGCCAGAGACTCTTCAAAGACTTCTGAGTTCTCTGTATTTATTCCTTTACTCTAAATTTCAATCACATAATGGTTTGAAAAGGGGGACTCTCCTTAAATGTCCACGTGTCCATGTCATTCTATAAAATATGTTGATTCTTTTCAGTCTTTGTATAACTTTAATTTGTTTCATTTTGTATGACTAGTTGTTTAATTGCAATCATTACTAATTAAGATATATTTTTTCAAAAAATACAACCTGTCTATTTCTTGGTGATTGATGCTTTACAATTAGTTTAAGCAACTTGAGTTTGTTTTCCTGTTGCAGTGTCATTGCCACAGTAATGGCTCTTCCAAGCCCTTCAACATCTGGGAGGTTGCTTTTGCTTCTTAAATCTATGAGTGAAGCCAGTGAGACATCCAGTTCCAAAAGAGCCAAAAAGAAGTCTAGCTATAAAGTGGGATCTCTGGTTCAGGCAGAGGTAGATACTTTAGCGTATCTGTGATATCTTAATCATGTTTATATGTTAAAAAATCATAACTGAATAGAACTATGTGGAGTTTCTATTTTTCTTTTGTTTTTAGTGGTTTGTTTGATTGGATATATTTTGACTGAGTTGGGCTACTTATTTGCTTACTTTATTACCTGTTATTTCTTTTCAGATTACAGAAATTAAGTCTCTTGAACTAAAATTGAAATTTGGAATTGGTTTTCATGGAAGAGTACATATAACAGAGGTATGGTTGTTAAGCAATTTGAGATATTTATATGCTCAGCCTTTGCATACCTGTTCTTCATTTCATAATTGGCTTGTCATGAATGATTCTAATTAGTCCTGTGGGCAGGTGAATGATGATAATGTTTTGGAAGATCCGTTTAGTAACTTTAGGATTGGGCAAACAGTTACTGCAAGGATTGTCTCAAAAGCTAATCGATCAGATAAAAGAAACTATCAATGGGAGCTGTCCTTGAAACCTAAAATGCTTACAGGTAAAGAATTTATACTAAATTCCTTCTAGTTGTCTGTTTTAAACCTATTCCTTTTGTTGAATTTTCCCCTTTATCACCCATTTGATCTTGTCTGGCATCCATTTGCAGTACCAAAATTTCCTGTTTTGGCTCTAATTTTCTTAATTAGCATTTTAGCTACTTGTGTGGCATTTGGAGTATAAAGTATTGTATGGCTTGTGCCATGTGCCAATTTCTGGGGTATAACATTCTATTCCCATTATAATGTCAACAAATTTTGTTACGAGGCTTAATTCCCAAATGCATACATTATCAGCCTGGGAAAAGAATTTGATCCCGTTGCTATTTGTTACTTGCTGGATAGTTGTCAAGGTGTATGCTTGAGGCTTTATGTATTGTTTTTTGGTTTAATTCCATTACAAACACTTAGACCTTCTCTCTCCTCCCCACCCCCTCTTCAGTAGCTGAGACAATTATAATTTCCTGGAGCTAAAGACATTGTGTATGGCTTAACCCAGATCTGTGATATCATACCTTCATCAGCTCCATGAAAAAATTCTTAATGTATACACTTTCATCTATATATAAATGTTTATGGACATATTAATCTTGCAGGGCTGTTCCTCATGTTTTTTCTTGTTTAGTGGTCAATGTACTCCAAAGTGTTGTTGTTGTTGCTATCTCCCCCCCCCCCCCCCCAAAGTGCAATACTTAAAAAAATGTTCTTCATTTTTTGCATCCATGTTCATAAAGTTTATCACACATGAGATCTGAGTTGCAATTTCAATACAGGTTCCTCTGACATAGGGGACAAACTTATGACTGAAGACGTTGATTTTTCAATTGGACAATGCATCACTGGCTATGTGTTTAAAGTGGATAGTGAATGGGTCTGGGTTGCTATATCTCGAGATGTGAGAGCTCAATTATTTATTCTTGACAGTGCATGTGAGCCTAGTGAACTGAAAGAATTTCAGAAACGCTTTCAAGTGGGGAAAGCTGTTTCTGGACATGTTTTAAGTATTAACAAAGAGAAAAAGCTATTACGATTGGTTCTAAGTCCATTTGCTCTCTCTAAAGGACATGTTAACCGTGAAGATTTAGAAGTGGATAATCATGTGAATGAGAAATGTGGAGCTCATATTAATGAAGGAGATATTGTAGGTGGTAGAGTATCAAAAATACTTTCTGGTGTCGGTGGATTGATTGTGCAAATCGGTCCTCAATTGTATGGTAGAGTTCATTATACGGAACTTACAGAGTCATTGGTGCCTGACCCATTATCTGGATACCATGAAGGGCAATTTGTCAAATGCAAGGTGCTTGAAGTCAGCCGCTCTGTCAAAGGAACCACTCATGTGGATTTGTCATTACGTTTTTCTTTAGATGGCACGCCTAGTCAGTCTTCTGCAGAAATCTCCAACACACTGTAAGTTGTGTGATTACTATTTGCATCTTCAAAATTACAAGTTTACATTGTTATTGTTAGAATTATGTGGTTAAATGATTAAATTTACTATCTCCTAATACCTAAATTACATAACAGTTATGTGGGAGGTAGGTTAAATTATTAAATTTACCATCTCCTTATGAAGCTATACATAAAAATGCAGTAAGCCTGATTGTTTTTTGGTGCAAACCAATTCAATTTTAATCAATCTAATTTGTTCGGTTTGATTTCTCATTTGTTGGGTTGTTATTTGATTAACTCAAAATACTTAGTATCTCAATCATTTATCAAGATTAATTTGACCCTTGAACTTTGATGTGAGTGTCTATATGGTCCTTGGCTACACATTTATGCTGGTGACAAATTGAGCCTTCTACTACTATTTTACTTTAAAGATAAGAATTTATCACATAATGTGCAGATGGTTCTTGTCACATCATCAATAATTTGAAATGCTATTATTACTATGTGCACATTATGTCAAGTAAATCCGTTGGCTTAAATGGCAAATAGTAACAAAAGGTTTGATTTGTCACAAAACTAATGTGTATGAGGTTAATTGTTTAGATTGAATGTTCAGGGATCAAATTGACACTTACATCAAATTTCAAAGGTGGTATTTGTAAAAATTCTATAATAATATCGGAAAATGAGAAGCTTTTTATGTCCAGTACTTTTATGGAAACTATCTGCTTTGAACTATTAATGGGTATTCATAAATTTACCACATCAATAATTTACCTATCAAAAAAAATTAATGGGTATTCATAATGAAGCTTATCAAATTCCTTGCTCTTGGTTTCAAGTGTGACGTGTGAGTTGCATTGATTATGGACTTTACCTTTTCTAAGTTTGCTATCAGCAATGGTAAAGTTATCTTTTTCAGGACTGAGCTTTATTTGTAATTCAGAAAAATTATCATTCATCAAATGACAATCTGCTTAGATGTGGCTTATTTCAATAATTATTGATTCTACTAAGTGGGTTTGCATTTAATTATTTTTCTCTCCCTTACATTTGGGGATTCTTAGAGCTTTGGGTTCTTTTGTCTCTTTCACGTAATAAGATATTAAAATTGTGGTTCTCTAATGGTTTTACTTATTATACTTGTTTATTTAAACACAGTAATGTTTGATAATTTGCAGGCATCCTGCTTGCAAACATGTTGAACAGATTGAGGAACTTCATCCAAATATGGTTGTACAGGTACTGATTTTTTTTTTTTTAAATAAAAAAATTCATGCCCTAAGATAATTACTTTTACTTTCTCTTTACTAGCTGTCTCTTCTCATGACTTAGTACCTTAAAGTTTAAATTAGAGATTGCAATGACCTAACAGCCTCAATTTCTGGTGCATTTTCTTGATTGCAAATTAGAAGATATTGGTATCTACAATTAGTGTGTTTGCAGCATACTATCATAGGATGCCCCTTTTCTGAGAAGTACTTGAGTTCGTACTCTTTGTCTCCATTATCTTAATTACATGTAGCTAATCAGATTGTCTATAGCATGCTAGGAGGACTAGTTATTCCCAAATGAAAAATAGAGGACTAATAAATAATTGGAGGACCAGGCTGGGTTGGCAGAAGTTGGGACCTTTACTGTGAATAATCAACATGCACTTCTTAATTTCTTGTTTAATTTTGTATTCTTTTGTATTTATCAAAATGTCTCAGCTTGTTTTTCTGGGTTTATGTGTTAGTTATGTTCCAAGCATTTGATAATGGTCCATTATGAATTCTTTGTTCAATGAGTTAAGTTTAACCAAAAATAATTTGCAGTGTATTGTACTGCTCAGCTTTAGGATGCTAAAAATTGAGGTTGTCTAATATTTTTGGCAACTGGTGGCAATATTTGTTTCATATGTGGGATTTAAGCTTCCTAGCAGCTTAGCAAATTTATTTCCTGGATCTAATAGGGTTATGTGAAGAATGTTACATCAAAAGGATGTTTCATTTTGCTTTCCCGGAAGATTGATGCCAAAATTCTCCTCTCAAATTTATCTGATGGGTTTGTTGACAACCCTGAAAAAGATTTTCCTGTTGGAAAGCTTCTAATTGGCAGGTAAGTCATTGTTTATCTTTTTACTTGATTGTCAAAATGATTTGTAGAGGTCGGAATAGATGCAGTAATGTACTAAGAAGCTTGAATGCAGGGTGCTGTCTGTGGAGCCTTTATCAAAGCGAGTTGAAGTCACCTTGAAGACATTGGGCGCAAGCAGGGCACGAAAATCTGAAATTAATGATTTGAGAACTCTCCATGTGGGAGATATTATTTCTGGGAGGATTAAGCGAATTGAATCATATGGTTTGTTTATCACAATTGACAACACAAATTTGGTAAGGAATAAATTATTCACTTAAATCATAATTATCAGAAAGAGTTACTTTTCATAGTTCTTTCTAGAATGGCCAAGCCTGGGGATTTTTGTAGGAACATAGTTTTTTCTTTAAGCTATGTGTTAACATGTTATATTTGGTAACTGAGTAAGTTTTTTGGGCTTATGCTAGGAATGTCCCAGGCATGATGGTTACTTCACAAACTGTTGTTTACCAGCCTACCAATCTTGCTTATCATGATTATTTTAAGTTGGTGGTGCACCTTGTTAATTTTAAATCACATACAAGTGCTTGTATTTTCTCTTTATGATTTTTTTAACTGAAAAATCTGCATTTTTAAGTCCTTGGTTTAGCTTGAAATTGTTATATATGCGTTCTGAATTCGTATTTAATTTGTGTTTGTGCTCTTTCTTTGGCTAGGTTGGATTATGCCATGTGTCAGAGCTTTCAAATGATCATATTGACAACATTGAAACTAAATACAGAGTCGGAGAGAGTGTGACAGCAAAGATTTTAAAGGTAAACATATTGCTCATGAAGAACTGTTGAAGTTTTCTCTCCCTCATTTTGGCCATCACTGAAAATGGATATGATATTTTATCTTTAAATTATATTATGGCTGATTTGTTAGTTTTGATTGGCGGTGAATGGGTTGTTCAACCTCATTTTAGACCTTATTGGACTGGTCATATATTTGTTGTCTTACTCTGTAACATTGTGCAACTGAAGAATACTCTGATTTCATGGAGATTTTAATGGTTATATTACTTGGTCGGTGATGTCCTTGCACATTGATCTTCTATATTTTGACCTCTTTATCAGGTGGATGAACAAAGACACAGAATATCTCTTGGAATGAAAAATGCTTATATTGAGGACAATGATGATATTGAACTACCTTCAAAACAAGAGTCTGATGAAGCCACAAGAGAAAATGGTTCTATTGATGACACCAGGTTGGTAACGTTTCCAGGTAGCAGTTTGATTGGGCTCCAAAATATGGATATTGAAGGTGAAAATGGTGACTGCCTGGTTCTTGCACAAGTAGAATCAAGGGCTTCTATTCCTCCACTTGAGGTCAGTCTTGATGACATAGATCAACCTGATATGGATAATTTAGTCAGTTCAAATCAAGCGCAAATTGATGAGGCAGACACCATAAATGAAAAGAACAAGAGACGCCCCAAGAAAAAAGCGAAGGAGGAGAGGTTATTTCAATTCTTACACTAATCCAGTTCCTGGTCCTTTGTTTTCAAAGGGCTAGTTCTTTATTTTCAAGTTTTAACTCATTTTAACTTCAAAACTGATCAGGGAGCAAGAAATTAGGGCTGCTGAGGAAAGACTACTAGAGAACGATATACCAAGAACTGCTGATGAATTTGAGAAACTGGTTAGAAGCTCTCCTAATAGCAGTTTTGTTTGGATAAAGTACATGGCCTTCATGCTCTCTATGGCCGATGTCGAGAAAGCCCGTTCTATTGCTGAAAGGTATTATTTGAGCTATTTTGCTTGTTGCCCTTTGGTTTTCGGACATAGGTGCTGGACTCATGCAATTACTTATCTGAAACTGACTATCTCCCTGATAGGGGGTGCCTCCACCAAGAGGGTAAAGTTGGACCTACCCTCTTTTAGTGTTATCTCATGTAGTTGGTCCTGCTGGGTTCAATTGAATTGCCCTGTGTGATGAAAAGGAAGCATGTGAACCTTTTGGTTCATGAGTTCTGTATCAACTATTCACATTAGTGACAGAAACTTATGTGGTAAAGTTTTTCATGTTAGCCAAAAAACAGGTTGCCTTTTGTGGGTACTGCTTCCTAAACAGTTTTATAAATATTCAAGATTGACTAGCAAAATGACCACTAGCCTTTTGATTTTCCAGAAGTGTTCTCCAAAGATCACTAGATTAAATGATCCGTCCTCCCCCCGTTAGAATTGGGTGGTGAGTGGGGTCTTTACCAATAGAAAAAAATGGTAAAGACCTTCTAGCTCCATCCATTACTAGAATGTTAAAGAACAGGCAAATAGAGTAGGCAGTTTAGTTATTTGGTTTCATGCTTTTGATAGGAGCAGCTTTTTTCTTCCTTTTGTGTCTTTCCCTTGCCCCCTCTTTTTTTCCCTCACTCCCTGGGGAAAGGATTGGTGAGACTATAGTTGAATAAACAAGATACATGTAATTGACAATAGTAGCTTTTTCTGGAAATGTGTGGTAGAGTATTATTGTATTTTCCTTATATGTGCTCTACATGTACCTCAACTCTAATTTTGCTCTTTGCTTTTTGAAGGGCTTTGCAGATAATTAACATTCGAGAAGAGAATGAGAAGCTCAATATTTGGGTGGCTTATTTTAATTTGGAAAATGAATATGGAAATCCTCCAGAGGTACAAGAATGATGACAACCTTTTTATTTCTTCTTGCTTTCATTCTCACTAAGTTGCATATGGAGTTACTGTTGTTATTTTTGTTCTCTTCAGGAGGCTGTTAGGAAAGTATTCCAAAGAGCTTTGCAGTATAACGATCCCAAAAAGGTCCATCTAGCACTCCTGGGAATGTATGAGAGGACTGAGCAACATAAATTAACTGATGAGCTTCTTGACAAAATGGTCAAGAAGTACAAGCATTCCTGCAAGGTACATTTAGTGTTTCCTACAATAATTTTCTTTCCTTTATTTAAATATTTAAATTTTATATTTTATGAAATTTCAGGTTTGGTTAAGACGGGTGCAAAGGATCTTGAAGCAAACACAGGATGCGATCCAGCCTGTTGTGAATCGTGCTTTATTAAGCCTTCCCCGGCATAAGCATATCAAGTTCATCTCACAGACAGCTATCCTTGAATTCAAATGCGGGGTTCCTGACAGAGGACGGTCCATGTTTGAAGGAATTTTGCGGGAATACCCAAAGAGAACAGACTTGTGGAGCATCTATCTTGATCAAGTAAATTTTCCTTCTCAACATATATCATTTTATTTTCTTTTATTGTTGGGATGTGTCTAACATACATTCTTGTGCTAAACTTGGCAGGAGATTCGGCTTGGAGATGCGGATGTGATACGTGCACTCTTTGAGAGGGCAATCAGTTTGAGCCTCCCGACTAAAAAGATGAAAGTATGTACAATCTATATAATCTATACAAATCTTTTGGCCTTGCCTCTTTTATTGTTTTACATGGGTGTTTCATTGTTTGGATTTGCAGTTCTTTTTCAAGAAGTATCTTGAGTATGAGAAGTCTCATGGGGATGAAGAAAGGATTGAATCTGTAAAAAGAAAGGCAATGGAATACGTTGAGAGTACATTGGCTTGATTTTTATGAGCTTCTCAATTCTGATGAGTTTCAATTTTCAACTTTTTAAGCATACTGGAGTTTTGATCTCGAAAGGGGGCTGGTTAGTGCTTGTAGAGATTTGATTAGAAGACAATGCGATTGCTACAGTTCCCTTATCCAAGAGGGAAATTGTTGTGCCGACTGGCTGTCCCTGTAGGCTTGGCCTATTTTTGATATTCCTCAACAAGGCTGATGACAGGGCTTACGAAATGCTTGCATTGGGGTTACTCGGCTCTTTTTGGTACGTTTGGAGTTGGTGGTAACTTGGGACAAGCCCACCAATTAAACTAGAAAAAAAATGAGGAAAAACGAATTTGTTGTTTACCATGTACAGTCCAAAGATATTAATAGATTTATTGGTCTCATCACACGCTATACGCATGTGCAGAGGCATTTTCATGAAATTAATATTTTCCTCTCTCGGTCTGATATTGTGAGAGTCCTCTTGATTTGTAATTCAATAAATAAATAGATTCGTTCTATTCAATTTGTTTAGCTATATAACCAGTTTATTATCAACAATTTTTACAAGAATAGTAAGAAAAAATATCTTAAGATGATCGGGAACACTCGATAATAGAAGTGTTATAAATTCCATACAAATTACTTTTCAATACGATTTCTTTCAAAGAAGACCATTGCTTGGTGAAACATAGGCCATACTTACATTCCACACTGGACCATAACTACATGGTTTTTATCTCCCTATTTCATTTTTATTTTTTTATTAATAGAGAGAGTGAGTGATTTTCTAGCTTTTGACTTGCGTGTGGAAGTCTGAGTTCTACACTCTATTCTCGCAAAGAAAACCAACCGTTAGTTATACATTAAATAAAGAGAAATTTTTTTACTATGTTTTTATTATTTATTTATTTATTTATTTATTTTAACAAAAGTGATGTGATACCAATAAAAAAAATCATTTGTTAGAGTTACCAATCATATTCATTACCAAATCATTTATTAGATGGGTAGCTTGTTTTAGCTCCTTCATTTTTAAGACATTATTTTTTTATCTATTAACTAATGGGGGCTTAATTAATAATCTTATAAGTAAAGATACATCCTTTATTGGTTAATACTTTGGGGCCTTAGGCAATTGTCTCATGTGCCTATATAGTAGAGTCACCTTGGAATAATGTAGAGGAAGAATTGGAAGAATGCAGGGGAAGAAAACTTTTTTTTTTTAAGAGATATTTTTAACCTATGACATATGAAGAGAAGAAAACTGAAAAGACAATAAATTAAAATTGGTTGCGTGCCCATAGGGCTGCCTTGGCTACTACATGCCTTGGCTTTAGTTGCGTGCCCATAGGCTGCCTTGACCTTGGCAGCATGCCCATGGGGGCTGCCTTGGCCTTTGCTGCATTCCTTGGCCTTGGTTGTGTGCCCATGAGGATAGTCCAACCTTCATTATTTGTATATATTAAGAGAATTTGGAAAGTTAATTATTGTATTTTTTACTGTTAAAAATACTCCTAATTTAATTAATTTATTCTTATTCCTTAAAGAGAGAAATAAGGATAAAATGGTAAATCAATTAAAATTTTCCCACTACCCTCACACTTCCCACTTCCTAGCTCCACTACCCCACGTTTCTAACCAAAAATAAGAAAGGCTGGCTACCCACCTACAATTCCTAACAAAAAAAAAAAAAAAAAAACTCACATCACATAAAATTATTTCACCTCAAACGCTTAACACTCATCACACCCCTAAGTCTTTTTTGAGATTGAAAAATATATTAATCCCTATGCAAATTATTGTGTAGATATTAATATTTATTTTTCCATATTAAGATGATTTAGAAAGTTAATTACTTATTGGTTATGTGATGACTAAATTCAGAAAGTTAACCCCTAATCTTTACAAAACATTTCTGTAGACAAATAAATAACTTAGGGTATATAAGTAATTTAAATTTAATAATTTAATGAAGAAAAAAAAAAAAAAAACCTACACCCAGTTAATGTTTCTTGCTAACGTCCCTTGCCCTTAAAAATAGGCCACACAACTGTAAAATTCAAAACACACTATTATCCATATTGCCAACCCACGGTTAAAAAAAAAAAAAAAAAAAAAAAAAAAACCTACAGCTTGCTTGTCTATCCACTATTTCCTACTTCTATCCAAATTCAATAACTACATCTTATATCTCTCCCATTGCCCTTCCTACTCGCAGTTCTGCTTCTTCCATCATCTTTAAAAAAAAATTAAAAAAAAAAAAAAAATCCTGTCCTTGGAGCGTCTTCTAATAATTGTTCATACACCTGAGTTTATTCTCCCAAAATGGTATGCAATATTTATTGTCGTAAAGTCTCAATTCATTGTTGTACAACAACAAAAGAACTATAATAATTTTTCAACAACGAGAATTATTATTTTGCTTCTCCGGTATTAGAATTGGTCCTGCCCTTCATCGTAAGTTGATTTGCAACTTCAATTAGTTCATTATATACTACTTTTTCAATTGAATTATATTGTGTATTGTACTTTTCTAACTACATATATTATGAATCGATAACTCTATGACCTTATGAATGAGAAATTATGACACTAAACCAAAAAAAAAATAGTTCTATCATACGTGTGAAGTGCGTGTGAAAAGACTAGTTTATATTTAATATTATCAAAATGAGAAAATTTGTTAAGAAACAGAGTGATGTGTTAATGCGTGGTGTAATAGGAGTTTTGCAAAATTAAATGCAATATATATTACATATTTTTTGCTTATAAGTAATAAGGGTACGTTTGGTACACTGAATGAGGATTACAATAGGAATTATAATATTTATTAATAGTAATAAAGTGTGTTGTAATATAATAACTAAACATATTCATTAGTTTGGTCGTGAGTTATAACATTAGAATGAAACTTTACATTTTTTAGGAAATATCTTACTCATACAATTATATCTCCTTAAAAATTATTTTAAAAAAAAATTTAAGAGAGATATGTGTTATTTTTATGATTTTTATTTTTATTTTTATAATTGTTAGATGTAGGCAAAAACGCAAAACTGACCCTCTAACTTTCACCGTTTTTCATTTCAGTCCTCTATCTTTCAATTTTGTCAATTCAGTTCTCTAACTTTCAATTTTTGTCAATTTAAAGTTCTGTTATATCTCAGTTAGTGCTGCCGTTATATATGCTTGAAACCATGCCGTTTTACTCTTTTTTTTTTAATTCGGAATTAAAAGAAAACCCAGGACCCAGAAAAGAACCAGAACCCAGAACCCAGAAACCCAGAAGAACCAGAATGCAGAACCCACAACTCAGCCAAAAAAAAAAAAAAAACCATAACTCACAGCAACAATCCCCATCGGAACCCCATCAGGACCACCACGCACGACCTTGTAACAACCCACGCCGATCTCCACCGCTGCACGAACCCATCGGAACCCATAACCACCGATCCCAAAACCCATTAAACCCGAAACCCATCAACAAACCCATCAACCACCGTGAGAGACCCATCAGCAAGCATGCTCATTCAACCACAACTCAGCCAAAAAAAAAAAAAACCATAACTCAGCCATAACTCAGCAAACCCATCGCCGTGAGAGAACAGAACATCGCCGCAGAGACCCATCGCCGTGAGAGAGACCCACACCACGCCACCAGGCCTCCACGCCACGCCGCCACCAGACCCACGCTAGACCCACGACCCACGCCAGAAAAAACCATCACCGTGAGAGAGATATGTGAGAGAGATCATGAAGGGAATCGAGCCGTAGAGGCCGAAAGGCATTTTCAGCGAATTCAATGCGCAAAAACGAAGTCAGATTGTATTGCTAAAGAAGATGGAAGCTATGACAAGAAAAAGAAGCAAGAAGAAAAAGGAGAACAAAATTCATTAGGCATTTTCTATAGTGCAAATCTTCTTTAGAGTTCGTATCTATGTCCTCAATGTTGTTTTTTTTTTTTTTTTTTTTTTTTTTTTTTCAGACTTTTCTTATTTTCTTTTAATTTCAGATTAAAAAAAAAACAAAAAAAAAAAACAAAACAGTCATATTTAACGGCAGTATTGTAACGGAGCCTTAAATTGACAAAAATTGAAAGTTAAAGGACTGAATTGACAAAACTGAAAGTTAGAGGACTGAAATGAAAAACAGTGAAAGTTAGAGGGTCAGTTTTACATTTTAGCCTTAGATGTATATGGAAAGTTTGTTTATTTGGAAATATATTAAATTTTGAAATTATTGCACTTATTAAGGAATAACTAATATAACCTTTTAAAGAGGAATAATTATTTTTCATTTTGAAGAATAGCTATTTATAATGAATGATTATTCCTTGTAATAAAAACATAATCAAACTAAAAAATAACTAAACCATTGAAATAACTATTACATTACAATGCTTATTACAGTCTACTAAACATGCCCTAACTGCTTGTGATACAACATCGGCATAATTTCTTTTTAACCTTAGAAAAGTCTGAAACCGACATCCCCACTTTCACTCTCTAAATTCAACTTGAAATCCAACTTCTTCATTTGTGCAAAACCGTTTATCCTTTTAGAAATAGAACGCTCTTCAACACTTTCAGAAGCAAATGGTAAGCTGTAAGTTGAGGCAAATGGCCTTTTGTTTCTAATATCTTTACCCTGGCACTGCCACCAAGCCTTCTTTCCATGTAAAACGCAACGAATTTCGGAACAATAAAATCTTTTTTGGATTGGATTATGGTGCAAGGCACTGAAACTTTTGGCAGAACCCATCTTAAGTCGCTTAGAAACACAGTCTTAGCCACGCTAAGTGCAGTCTTTGGTTTCATTCTCCCCAAACTGGATCGAAATTGAGCTATGGCAGTTGTGCTGTTCACACCTACAGCTACTGGAGCAAAGTTTTGAACCCAACTTGGAAAGTTTTGATCTATTTGTGTAAAGATTTTGTCGAGTTGTGAGCGCTCAAAGCCTCCAATATATCCTTCAGCATTGAGGTACCTACACAACTGTCCAAAATTAAAAATAGAGAAAAGAAAGAGAGAAAACATCCTTATTGACAAGGAAAAAGACGATATGGAATAAAGGGCATGGTTGGCATGCAGGGTGGAAACAAATTAAATGTGTTTTTTTTTTTTAAGAAATAATTACAATATACTACTAATTCCACCACTAATAATCAATATAATTTGGAACATAAAGCAAAAAATTTATGTAGAACTTTTTATACGTAAATATTAATTAAAAAAATTATTTAATTGATGATTAATTTAACACATTTGCAACATTTTTTTCAACATTCTAGGATTTCAATTACGATCATTAACATGCCACTTTGTAAGCTTATAATAAATTTGTGATATCCTTAGCATCAATAATAAATAAATAAAAAAGTACTCAATCATTAAAAAATATATATATTTTATAAAATTTTGAGCCTTTGCGAATGTGGAGGGGCCTTTTTCCCAAGGGAATTTCATTTTTTTTGGTGGTGGGGCCTTAGGCCAGCCCTACCCGCAGCTCAAACTTCTCCCTAAATCCCTCAAACACTTTGTGCATAAGAAGATATCAATTCAGTTATAAGGTTTTTGACAAAAAATTTAGTTTTAAGTGCAATTTTTAAGGTTTTTTTTTTTTTTTTTTTTTTTTTTCTTGGTTAAGTAGACTTGTACTTTGCAAGACTTATTTATATTTTAAGTAGACCAAGCAAAAAAAAAAAGTTATACCAGAACAGAAATTATAGTTTTGAAAATTTTAAATAAAATTTTGAATTTATATTAATTGTTTCAATAACTAGGGAAGGAGAAAAATGCGGATAAATATTATAGTATCAAAGAAAAATCAATATGAATCTATTGAGAGACCAAAGAATGCCGTTGAATTTCGTAAAATCACAAGAAGAGAAAAAAATACGGATAAATATTGTAGTATCAAAGAAAAATAAATATGAATCTATTGTGTGCGAGAGAGAGAGAGAGAGAGAGAGAGAGAGAGAGAGAGAGAGAGAGAGAGAGAACCAGCCACCTTGGAGAGCCACTTAGTAAGATAAGGTGTTCAAAGGGGTCTGGTCTCTTAGTTGCGGCGATGCATCCAATCATGGCTGACATGGAGTGACCCAAATAAATAGTCTTATTCACATTGAGTTGATCGAGAAGGCACAGCAAGTCTTGGACGTAACCATTGAAATTGGAGTACTTCTTGGGATTGTAAAGGTCAGGATTTACATTTGGAGAGAAAACTAGGTCGAAAACCACAACCTTGAAGTAGCATGCAAGGTAAGGGATCAGATAGTGCCATAGAGTCTGGTCTGCACCAAACCCATGAGCCAGAACTAGGGCTTGAGTGCCATTTCCATAAACATTGACGTTTAGTGCTTCAACAATGTGTCCTCCATAATCACACAGCGTATCCATGTTGGGCTAACTTACTAAGTACTTAGAAGGCTGGCAAAGATANGTAGTAGAAGAAAGTTGAGACCTCCAAATTTACAACATGCTTTAAGTCTATTTCAGCCCACCACCCAAGTGTCCCTGAAGGAACGAGTCCCATTGATAACTCCAAACTCAATTACATAAATAATACCTGTAACTTATACTAGCAAACATTCAAGCCAGTTTGTGCATGTATATGCAATTAATAGGCTGTAGAGGAGCTTCAAAAATATATAATTTACTTGCAACAATTTTCATAAATAAAGCATCTATTGACAAAAAACTCCTTAGACAAACAAATTGATAGATCTCTGCCTCGAATTTAAGTTGCCACTGAAATCTTTATCGTGATGAACACATTTGAAACTTCAAATTCACATATCAAATGACAAACATTGAAGAAAAACTGAAGCTGAATACAGGAGATCAATCAAAAGAATAGACTGTATCTGACTCTAACTAACATTTTTTTGACTCTAGTAAAATTTCTATATATTTCTGGGTGGCAGACCCTAAGAAAAAAAGAATGAGGGCTGACCCGTGGCCCTTAGTTAAAATAGCCACCATTTGTACTCTATATATCCTACTGTGTAATGTATTTTCACTTGAGAGTTTTTCTAACGAGAAGACACGAGAGAAAGAGAGAGGTACTCATGACCCCAAAATGAATGCATGTATCTCTGCCCAACTAGAGACTGTATAGAGAATACCAGAAAGCCCTTTCCAATTACGGAGCCATCTTCAACAAGTTCTCTCTGCTTCTTCACTAAACCAGAGAACAACGGGACAAAAGAAACACCAAAGTGATCTCCCAGTTTCCTTAGGCTTGAACTTGAACCAATACAATGCCTACATCTGCTTGAAGCAGACAAAGCAAGTCACCCACTGCGCCTCCAATGTAGACAGTCAACTGCTTGCCTTTGCTGTTGCAGTTGTTTAGAATTTCATTGAAGCCTTGAAGCTTTTCCATGGGAGACTCCACCTTCTTATCAATGCCACCCGTAGTGACAGATTCTTCATAAGTAAGCTCATTCGAATGCACTTTTAACTCATCTAAGTCCCCTGCTTAGTAAAATAGAAAGAAACTTAAATCATCTATGCCAACATTAAAGAAGACAAGGAAAAAGATGGTACATTCATTCACATCACCTCTAATATTGTTACACGCATACTCATAAAAAAGGTAAAAAGACACTTCATTCAACATGAAACCCCATCAGTATAAGTATTATGGTGTCAAATTATTCTAATTTACAAGGAAGTGGGTATCACCACCCAACCTCTAGTCCAGGTGGTACCTCCATTTCTCTCCAAGGGGAAGAGTCTGGGTTGTGTCCCTCTGGGTGTGTGTCCTGTTTTTATTGTAGCAAAAAAAGTACAAAGAAAAAAAGAGTGGCTATCAAGTTCAAGAATGTAATTCCACCATAAGACAGTGGACCACACTTTAGAATTTGCGGATTTACTGCATGGATCTGCATTCCAAAGCCATCCACAAACTAGAAAGAAAGCAGCAAAGCCGTGCATTTAGATTAATGAAAGCAACTGAGACTTCCAATTATTCTCTAACTAGAAAATTGGAGTTCTGAAGCATGCCAATCTAATCTAGTACTGAGTAATGATTCAAGAACCATCTTTCAAATCAAGCTTGAAGCATCTCCATCTCCTTATCAACCAGATGATGGTGTAAACAAACTTGTAGAAAATCAATATTGCCAAGGGTATGAATGTGTGGGTAGCAACAACTAATGAATCAATTACTTATTTAAGTTCAGCCCTCAATCAGAAAGCTTCACAAGGTCTGAGATAACATTTTGACTAGATCGTAACCAAACTGAACTTCATCCCTACCTAGTTTCCCTCAGATAGCCCTCATTTTTCTGTATTTTAGTTAATTGACCACTGTCTATGCTTCGCTTCAAACCAGGTCAGGGCTTCATATATCTGCATTCCTTCTATCATTTTTTAACTTTAATATCCAGGAAATATTTTGTGCTTTACAGTTGATCAATTGGTGATTAATCACAAACACATTATCTATCAAATATCATATTCCTCTTCTTTTATCTATCAAATATCACACTCTTCTTCGACTCAGCACATGTTTGTCAATCAGCAAAAAGTGCTCAAGCACAAAACCACTACCATCATCATCACCATTCCTTCTCTAAACCTCAATGTTGATAAATCTAGATTTTATCATTTTGATACCTAAATATATATATTTCTTGTTATCAATGTTGAGTATGTTAAACAGCACATTATTGATAGAAGCAACATAGGCTGATGACAACCTCATATACAAATGAATCTAGAAGAGTGAATCAAGAAGATTAGTAAATATTCTCTTTTTGACATTTGTTTGAAATATTTTTCTTAACTTACATAGAGATTTCTATACATAATGATAATTATACAGAAACACCACTCCCCCCGTATGTGTGTGTGTGTGTGTGTATGAAAATTATACCTGATGAAAAAGCTGACCTAATGAGATCACCACACCAGCAGTATGAAAGCACATGAACATCAGTGTTCAGGTATCATTTTTCACAATCTTTTGAAAGAAACTTCTACAACCATCTTGAAGAATGAGACGCTGGCCAGCCCGTTTCATATCCTCTAGATTTAAACCCTTGAGTACTCCTGACTCAATCACCCGTGTATTTGCTCTTTCTCAAACTCTGCAACTTGTTCAAGGGCTTTATGCAGACCTTCATAATCAAAACTTTCCGCTGGAACAACACAAGTGTAGTCAGTATAAGAAAATTCTCATCTGACTAACTTCTAAACTTTGCAGGATATTAAACTCAAAGTACAAGCATAAATTTATTATTCTTTGATAAGTATAAAAAGAGAGGCAATCCAGTCAGTTAGCAAACCTCTTTCGCTATCCATCATGCTATCTACGCATTGTTCAAACTCTTCAGTATACTGGGCGGAAAGAGCACCCCATGAGTTCCTCAAGTCGGCTGATGACATCCGAGCAAGTTGGGTTTCAGATACATCTGAGTCGGCCTTTGGTGCTGTTATAATTGCCATCTCTGCTAATATAGCAGAGGAATCAAACGCAGTGCATGTTAAGTCGAAGTCACAAAATATGGTAAGATGATGCTCTGCAGGGTCATGCACGCGAGCCAAAGGGACCACAGTTTTCTGAGAAATTGGTAGAGTACTGAAAAAATCAACTTCAAGTTTCATAGCTTGATGGTAAAGCTTTTCTATGACCTCAAGCTCTTCACCTGTTAAAGAAATGCTTAGTTTATCCAGCATTTCTTCGATTTGCAAAGCTGATGCCTGAATTCAGAAAGAAGATTATTGAGTACTAACGACACATATTTCCCCTACAACTTCAACACATTTTCTTCTAACACACAAAGGTTTGAACAAAAGTGTATAGTAAACGCAACTGAAAATATGACGGACCTCAAAATTTTGAGAAGAATAGCTGTCAATCCATTTTTTGTACAGGTGATTGCTATCAACTGGTTTTAGAAGAGCCTGGATCTCACTACTAATATAGGCATAGAGCTCATGCAAGGTCCCAAAGCAGCAAGAGTATAAGCAGCACATTTTTGTCCTCTCACAAAGGAGTTGCAATTTTAACAGATTCAGGAACTTTTCTCCTTCGATTCTCCCTGAGGCCGCTGCCAGTAAGAAATCAGTGTATTTGACTGTTGCACTGATGGGAATGCTCTCATCTGGGAGTTCAAAACCCCATTCCTGTATGATAATCCTGTAAGTATTATATTGATGATAAAAGCCAACAAGAGTACAAGGGAGGGACAGGGTCTCAGATTCTTAGGGTGCCTATAGAGACTGGCTAATCAACATAGAATTAATCTTACAAGAAACAAGACGACGTACCCAGTACACAAATATCCCACTTTAGCAGGCCTGGGAGATGCAATGATGGGTAAACTCACCCCCCATATAAATATATATTTTTTGGGACACTGATTCCTGGGAAACTAATCTCACAGACATAAGACAAATTTTCTCTCACCAATACCATTACCATATTCAGAAAATAAAGGACAATGATTAGTTTTATGTTGATTGATTAGCTAAAACAATCAATATAGCAGAGATCAATGCCAAAGTTACACTTCCATCCATTGATTAGTTTTTTTTTTTTTTAGTGATAAGTAAAAGATCGATTTTATTTATAATATGAAAATTACTCGAGTAAAAGATCAATCCGAAACTTTACATGATCAACAAATAGAAAAAGAAAAGAAAAAGAATGAAACTTGTCTAATCAATGCAATAAACCATTGATTTAATTCTTAAAAAAACGTACTTAGATGTCAAAACTCAAGATAATTCTTATTATTATTTATTAATCTGAACATGAATACAATGATGATAACAATAATTCAGTCACATCCATGATTTCAGTAACAATGATCAAAACTAATATTAATTATTTTTTTAATACAAAACGTTGCTTATCTTTCACGCAATCAGTAACATCCAAGAACCAAATATATAAATAATTAAGAAAGATCAATTTGATATAATTCACTAAAGATTAAACATCAAGAAAGACACAAGAAAAATTGAAATCTCCGAACGCTTTTCTAATCATCCAAAAAAGAAAAAAAAAATTAATTGTGTAATAATTATTTTTCTCAGGAGACAAACAGGACCTAATGAAAAAGTAAAGTAAAGAACTTTGCTTAGCTTACTTGTACAAGAGTAGGATGCGCTTTAAGCTTCTCGAGCACGCGTTTCCTCAAGCTCCGTATTGCTCTCTTGTCTTCATCATCGTCTGCACAATTCTCCGCCATTTCATATCTACCAAAACAAAACAAACAAACAAACAAAAAACAATTCACAAACCCTCAGATTTCCAGATTCAAGAAAAACCGCTTATATTACATACAGAGCGAGAGAGCGAGAGAAACGTTTCGGTTTTGTACTCACGCTTGAGCGTAGGCTCTAAGGAAATGGACGTCCTGAGAGATGCAATGGCGAAACGTTTCGGGGAGCAAGTGGCCGGAGGCCAAAGAAACGAAGAACGGCGAGTAGAGAACCGCAGCGGTGTCGTTTCGGACCTTGATCCAGAACCGCTTTCCCAATCCTCCTTCGTCAACCACCGCCACGACCGGTCCCACTCCCACTCCCACTCCGACTCCGACTCCTCCTACCATCGACGACGACGTCGTATCGGCGATCGCAGCGATGGCTTCGCTGCGATCTCCCAGAGATTCAAGAAAAGAAAGAGAAAATGGACTTGTTAACTATAACTGGGCTCTCACACTCGCACACTTTTTTAGAGAGAAAAAAAAATTAAAAACAACTGCAACAGAAACTGAAACAGAAAGAGACTAATGAGTTTGGTGAATTGGATTGTTATTCACGTTGTTTTTTTTCTTTTTTTTTTTTCTTTTTATGTGCTTTTTATACCGGTCCTGCAGTCCATTTTTGCGGGAAATATGTATTTTTAATATATACGGAAAGAGAGAGAGAAAGAGCCGGCGGTCAACACAACTAAAATGTGTATTGAGTAATGACCACCAATGACTGGACTCTCTTTGGAATAGAGTAAGGACATGGTTAACAGTTTTGTGATTCCACCTACACTTCTAAGTATTTTTAAGTGTAGTGTAACAAGTACTACAAGTTTTACTATTTTTAAACTAGTATTAATAGCAGCTTCCATAAAATAGGGTAAGTCGTGAATATAGGTAGCAACAACCAAAAAAAAAAAACACCTAAAAAATAACTCACATCAGATTACTCATTTGTTCCTATTTTCGAATTTAGCAATAGTGCTCCCTATATTTGGGGTTGCATTGTTCATTTCCCAAGTTAGTATGTTGTTGTTCTTGTGTTTTAGTAACTGTGATGAAAGTAGGTACTTTAAAAAGTTAGAATTAATTAAAAAATGATTAAAAATAAATATTCAAATGAAATAAGATTCAAGTTAAGAAATTTGATATGGTTGAATGGGAAAAGTAAGTTTTTATCTTAAAATAAGAAGACACATATTTTGGTAAGTTGATACTAATTGCTCATATAACTCAAGTAGTTAGCACATTATAGATGAATATAAATCATCTGTACCACTTATTGTGTTCTATTTTATGTTCCACTAATCATAATTTGTCATATATTTATTTAACTTTCATTATAAAATAGTCAAAGTTTAAAATGAAAATAAAAATAAAATAAACATATGACAAGTTATAATTAGTAGAATATAAAGTAAAACAAAAAAATGGTATAAAAGATTTGTATCTCATTATAATGTTTACAAAATTCAAAATAATAATTGTTTTGTTAAGAATTTTATAACTTAATTAATTGACAGCTCAATTATTTGACATCATTATATTTTCTAAGTAAACATCAAAGCTCAAATCTCTCAGTAACGGTGGAATTACTCTCCCAAAAAAGTGCAAGGGCATTGAGGGCCAGGGCTAAATTCGGTATTATACAAAAAGGGTGAGGGTATTTATGTATGTAAAACATGCATGGTACATGATAAGGATGTTAGAGGCCACGTAGGATGACTGGGCGTGACTGCTGGCTTGGATAAAGTGCGTACGCGAGGGGTGCGCTTTGTCAACGCGCCTTACGTGGCCACCACGATTGATTCATATTTGATTCATTTCTCGGTGCTTTTCCAAGTCATACAACTCAACTCCCAACAAAAAAAGTGTGTTCTGCTTATTTCAACCATGAATTTGTACTTCCTACAAAAATACTTCTATTAAAAAAAAATTGCTCACCCTCAAAAATAAAAAATAAAAAATAAATTCTATTAAAAAAATTATAGTAAATATACCACCAGGAATTTTTTTATATATATATATATATATGAAAACTTAAAATAAATATGTTTCCCTTTTATAGGTTTCCGTTGTTCCATTGTAATATACTTTGCAACAATATATGTTAAAATCATTTTGTCTTTTAGTGTTTAGTTGCGTCCATAAAAATATTTTAATAATCATTTTCTCAATGTTTGACTTGACATATTTCCTTCTTTTATATTTTTGGATGTTGTATATCCACGAACAAAACCCATTCCAGATCCTCTAACATCCAAAAAGATCAAAACTTCTATCAATAATAATAATAATAATAATCCATTGAGCTTTTTCAATCTCTATCAGCTATATATTCAAAATTTCATGAAAAAAAAAATAGATTAATATGATTTTAAAATTTTAAATGTGAAATTATCCTAAAAAGATCTTCATCCGGCAAACTATATGCCATATACAAAATACTTCAAAAAAGAGAAGTTGGAGGAATAAAACAGAACTGAATATCTAAACTACAAACACAATAGAGTAAAAGGAAAATGTGATTTGTATCTTTCAAAAGATAATAGAAGACGCAGGGATAAACCCACAACATCGCTATCTAAACTGCAGACAACCTTCTATTAATTACAAATCACATTTAACCAAAAAGAAAATCACAAACCAACTTTTGTGTTGGGTTGAACCTTTGGATCACTTTTTATCCACCTATTAGAGAGATTGTAATTGCTATACAAAAATAATTAATAATTTTATTATTATTATTTGATGTCAAAGATGATGGCTATCCACGGGCGAGAGCTTTGGGGACCCGCATCCAACCTAAGCAATTTTACACATATTCAACTACTTTAATGCCCCACTCGGTAACAAGTTAGCATTATCAATAGCTCTTTTTAAAATAATAATAATAATAATAGAAATTACCTTCATGTTTTTAGTTTGAGAAAAATATGTAATTTTTTTTTCATGAGTAAATTTAGCCTAGGAACACAGGGACTGAGGGTTTAAGATTAGTAGCCTTAACTTCAATAGATGTAGTAGTTCTTTATCAATTGAGATATCCTATGAGATTAATAATATTTAATTTTGAGTTTTCATATACATAAATAATAGTATAAATCAAACTTTTTTGGGTCAGGAAAAGGTTAGAGAATAGTTAAAAGTCTTAAATGATCAAAGTATATATTGAGTGTTTCAGAACATTGAAGTCTAGACTCTAGAGTTCCTTAAGATAAAGGTTTAGGATACTGAATAAAATAATGAAACAACTTCACAACCTTTTCTTCGTGCTGTAGTTTTGAGTTTCCAAAGTTTGTGTTTGGTTCTAAATTAAAAAGTTAGCTTATTTTACTATTTATTTTATTTTTGCTATTATTTATGAGTCCTACTACACTTTGGTACTATTTATAGGTCCCATTATACTATTTCAGCTAACTTTTATATATTTTTTTTTACAATACTTTCAGTAAAAAGATTTCAATTACCAAAATAAGCGAATCTCAAATAGACCCAAATCTAATTTTCTTTTTCTTAAGATATTCGTAATCTAATTTATCCCAACTATCTGAAACTTATCCAAATTTCTCTCAACAATAGACCAATGTACTGTGCCACCAGTTAAATCGCAAAAACCTTGTTTTGGAGCAAAATATGGAATGGTTTCGAGTTATGTACTGTTTATGCAATTATTTGGTTTTAGACGGTGAAAAACAACAAAAAGTACCAATTCACTTGATTGACAATTTGACATGTAAGGGTCATCAAATAGCCCATGGCCCACAGCCCGACCCAGAAACCCGACGGCCCACCGGGCTAATGGGCGGCCCGACCCGTTGTTATTGAGGCCCATGGGTAGCCCACTAGCCCAGTAGATCAGGCCATGGGCTAGTTTTTATGCTCATGGGTATCCGATGGGCTAGCCCAATAGCCCAACCCGCTGCCCAGCCCGTTGGCCTAACCCATTAGCCCAGCCTAATAACTCATAATTCATAATAAAAATATATAAGAAGTGTATGAAGGATTGATCTTGAGATATCATAGTGGAATTTCTTAAGAGAACTCCCTCAACCACTAAGATATCCAAAGTAATCGTGCTAAACTTAGTTTACTAAATATATATTTTTTTAGTAGTCTATCAAATTTGAATTAACCATTTGATATTTTTTTTTATTAAAGATAAAAATTAAATAAAAAAACTATTTAAAGCCTTAATAAATAAAAAATTAAATAGGTTTTCATCAACAAAACAAAAAATTAAATAGATTTGACTGTAAAAAAATTTGTAATTAAGTATTAAATTCTTTAATTAATTCCTTTTAAAAAATAGATTGATTATTTCCTTATAGAAAATTGATTCATTCCTTATAAAAATAATAAAATAATATGCTAACACAAGCCCATGGGTGACACATTAGGCCCAACCCGATAGCTCAACTCGCTAAAGACAAAATGGGCATTGCCCATGGGCAGGGTCATGGGCTAAGGTTTCCTCTTTCGGCCCAGCCCGACCCGGCCCATTAACTAGTTAATAGCCCATTATGCCCAGCCCATTGTGCCCATGGGCCAAGTAAAAATGGGCCGGGCCGGCCCGACCCGGCCCATTGACAACCCTTATTGACATGTGAGCTAACTTTAAAAAAGAATTTTAAGTACATTCACCAAATACTCTACCCTTCTACCCTTCTAATATTAAGGGAATTTTTGGTAAATTGTATGAATATACATTTCTCTCTACAGTTGAATGCAATAGATATTATGTAACAGGTGTAATTATTTTTTTTTTTTGTAAAGTTTGTATTACATTTTGTATTTTTATGCAATTGTCATTATCTATTTGTCATTGTTTTTATAAAAATATTTTAAATTGAATAACAAAACTCAACCCACATGTATTGTATTAATTATTGAACCAAAGAGCGACACTCATCCATACGTATATAAAGAATATACTATATGTCTACTTATCCAATCAAATGTTTGAAGAATCACTAACTTCAATATTTTTTTTTTAATTACTAATTTATAACAATACAGTCACATGTAACAAACCCTCTATATTTCCTAATTATTGAATTATATAAAGTTGTATTATATATATACTATACACGCACACATTTACATGGATAAAATTATAACAAAAATAAATAAATAAATAACGCACACAATCAGTATCAGAAATACGTTCATACAAATAATATATAAATTTATAATAAAAAGAGATACACTTACAACTCACAAACACCCACTATTATTATACCAATAGTCAGATAGAGAAAAGAGATTCATAAGAGAGAGAGATCTATGATTTATGTTATTGGTTGGTTTTGTGATGGACTGATTTGTGTTGTTTAGTTTTGGGCTGAACTAATCTATGTCAGAGTGTGCAAGATTTAAGTCAGGATGTGCCAAAAATATTTTTAAAGGTAAATTAAAATAATAAAATAATATTTTATACATATAATTTATTTTAATCAAGTTAGGGGTTTCATAATATTTTATACATATAATTTATTTTAATCAAGTTAGGGGGTTCATTTGAACCCCTAAAGCATTAGTAATGCCACCCCTGTTTATAATTTATTTTAGAAAACTTTTTATAGAAAAATGAAAAAACTGTAAAAAAAAAGTTAGATAGTTTTTTATTTTCTCATAAAAGATTTCATAAAATGGTTTATTAATTTATACCCTAAGAGCAATCATTAGTAAAACCCTTTCAAATATACAAAATTTCCATCTGTACATAACTGTGGGGCCTGAGAACTTGGTAACCCCGGCCCACTTTACATCCGGCTCAGGGCTCATGCCGAGGAAGAAGGAGCGCCCGAGGACGAAACATGAAGGACTAAGTTGCTCGGAGCCCCGCCGAGGATGACCCTGTCCTCGGAGGATCGAGACCAACATTAAGTAGGGGAGCAAGCCTAGGATAGGTTGTCACCTCCACACTAAATGCACTCACCTAACCCTCTGGCCGCACTAATGGGGATGTGACTTCTGGATAGGGCAGCCTTGGTTACTGCAACTCACATGAGTACTGGTAAAGCGGCTGATGGGACGGACGGTCAGAAGGGAGGGGCGTGGATGATCAACATGTGGTAGAAAGAGATTGTGAGGAAGGAGGCTATATAAGGGGAAGAAACAGATCAATGGGAGGGTTGGGTGAAGCTCCTCGGATCGGTGCCGAGGAACGACCTTGGAGGGTAATCCTGGTGCGTTAGCCTTCAACGGAGGGGAATTCTACATTGGGCATTGTCCGTTTAATAGGGCCGAGTTCTTGAACCCGCTCTCTACAAATTCATTGTAATGGGCCAACTGGGCTTGAGTCCACTCTCTCAATAGTAAAAGTGCTCAAATTCGGTCCTTACAATTGGCGCGGTCTATGGGAAGAATTAGGGCGTTAGCAAGCGCAATGGTTAATGATTCCCCCATTGGGGGCTTGCGTGAGGTTAGACAGTTTTTCGTCACCATCGGCGACACCGACCCCAAATCCCATCAAAAAAAAAAAAGAAAAAAAAAAAAAAGAAAGAGAAAGAAGGGAAATATATATATATATATAAAATTATATATGAGATGGGTTCAAGTTACAAGAGTTACACCTTTTTTAAACCATTGGATTTAAGTAGATCCGACGGTAAAAAAAAAAAAACCCCTCATTAATGCTAATATTCTGATTAGGATCTCATTAATTATTCCTCATTTATTATATTTTATATCTATCTCTAAACCAAAAAAAAAAAAAAAAAGTGTTATATTATTTGACTCTTTCTCTACATTTCTCTCTCTTAGGCCTTGGCATTCTAGGAACTCTCTTGATTCAGTGGCTTTATTTGCTTATATTGAACTGCTGGGGATGGGTCAAGAATCATGGTGAGATACTGGTTCTAAGGCCATACCTGTTTATGTTTAAAGCCATCTTATCCTATGAGGTTGGCAGTTTTTGGGTCAGAGCTTGCAAGTTAGTGGCACGATGACATTTATTTTACAATAGCTGAGAAATCTGAATAAGGCTTGACTGAGCGAGTTATTCTTTGTAACTATACCGGGAAATTCAGACTCCTTTTTCTCTCACAAAGTTCACCATTTTTTTTGTACGTCTACTATTAATACAATCTAAAAGAAGGTTTTTCATGTATGCAAAATTGTGTGCCATTTTCCCTTGTTATAATTGTCTATTTAACATAAATTTGAGTTGATTTGGTTTGACAAGAAACGTCTATTTGGCTTGATCAATGAACTGCCCACCATTTTTGAAGTTGTTACTGAGAGGAAGCCTATAAAAGACAAGCCCAGTGTGGATAGCGAAGCATGTCTCGGGGGCAGCACAAGGGTTAGAAAGATGGAACTTAAGCTTTTTTTAATTTCTTGATTCTTATCTATCATTGAGGAGAAAGAGATAAAGAGAGAAAAACGTAGAGAGAGAGAGTGTGTCAAATACAAACATTTTTTTTGGGTTTAGAGATAGATATAAAATATAATAAATGATGAATAATTAATGACATCCTAATCAGAATATTGACATTAATGAGGGTTTTTTTTTTACTGTTGGATCTACTTAAATCCAATGATTTAAAAAATGTGTAACTTTAAAGAGTTACATCAAGTGTAACTTGAACTCATCTCATTATGAGTTGGGTTCAAGTTACACTTGGTGTAACTTTAAGCAACGTTACACTACTAAATAACTTGTTATGGAATTAATATTTTGAAAATCCAACCTTTGAATTACATGTTCTATATATTCTTAACATGTATGCCAATTTTTATATCAATCGGATGCTATTTACCATTTGATTCATAAATTCATATTTTACGCACTATTTTAAACTACAAAATTTTGAATTTTAACAATTGATTGATGACATGGATATTAATTTTTTATCACTTTGAAAATTTTCAAGCATAAAGAATATACAAAGATAATATAATCTAATGGTGGATTTGTCAATATTTGCATCCAATTAAAAAATATTAAGTAGTGTAATATTACTTAGAATTACACCAGGTATAACTTGAATCCAACCCTATATATATATATATATATATATTGAGAAGAAGCTATAATCTTTATTAACTAACAGCAACCAAATAGGTGGATTACGTCTAAAAGGTGCGGTGGGATATCTTCCATCCACAATAGAAAACTTGTGATATGAATAGCATGTCTAGCAATATTATGAGCTACAAAGTTTCTCTCACGACAAACATGAGAAAATCTAATACAGTGGAAAGACTTTGTAAAAATTTTAGCATCTTGTATCAAGAGACCAAAAGAGGCAAAAGAGGGAGTAACCTCTTTCAAAGAGTTAATAACCAACTCGGAATCGCCTTCAAGAACAGCTGAATCTATGCCCAATTCACGAGAAAAATCCAAAGCTCTCACAGCTGCCATGTCTTCGACTTCAACAACAAAGTGAGGAAGAGCAGTATTTTGAGAGAGCGAAGCAATAACCAAACCCCGATGGTCTCTAAAACCAAACCCCATGACAATGAGTGTGTTTGGTTCAGTGTTAGGCTATCTAATACTCAGTTAAGGAGCCATGACAAATAGATAATGGCAATGGCATAAAAATAAAAATGCTATACAAACTTTTTTTAAAAAAATGGTCACATCTACTCACATTGGCAATAAATAATCATAACTAAACTATCATATAACAATTTCAAATTTTGAAAACTTGTAAAAGAAATATACAAAATTTTACGTATTTGAGTTTTTTTTTTTTTTTTTGTCAATAACTTGATATATTCAATTTCTCATTTTATTAAATTTTGTTTACCAGAGCAAAGCAAACCCCACCAATCATGCAAACCCACACCAATCAACCAAACAAGCAAAGTCACACCGAAAAAAATCCCACAAACGAAACAAACCCACACTAAAAATAAAAACCCACAAACGCAACAAATCCACACCAATCAAAACGCAACAAACCCACAAAGAAAAAACAAAACCCACAAATCAGAATCACCGAGACCTACAAACTGGAACCACCATAACCCATAGCACAAATGAGAGAATGAAAGAAGAGTGAGAGAATAGAGAAAATATGAGAGTGAGAGTAAAGAGAAAATCTGAGAGTGAGAGATAGATTAGGTGCTTCCCAAAGGCTTGGTTCGATGGTTCAAGGCAGGGCCAAGATGGCTAGGGTGAGAGGGTTGGCGACGTGGGTGATCGATGTGGGCGATAGTAGGGGAGAAGAAAAAAAAGGATACACATGTGAGAGGAAAGAGAGAAAAAAGGAGTGGAACACACATGAGAGGGATTAAAAAATAATATTTTGCTTATAACATTAAGCTATAGTGAGCTACTATCTCTAGCAGCTCACTGTAGCTGAGTGTCAAATTTTTTTGCATTTAAGAGCTTTGATGTAGAGGGTTATTTTGGGGTTTTGGTGCTAAAATAACAATATAACACTTTTCACATTTTTAGTGTGCACTCTTAGCAAAACCACATCAATGGTTGCAAAAATTTACAAAATACAAAAAGTGCTTAATTTTGCACATTTTAACCAAAAAAACACCCACATCAGTACTTGTAAAAATGTGCAAATATACACAGTTGCTTTGCAAATGAACAGTATCCATGCATATATGCACGGTTACTATTCACATGCAAATGATTTTTTTTTTCTTTTTTTCTCTCTCCTCTATCAAACTACTTCTCCTCTTCTACGTCTACAACAACCAGCAGCTTCCCCAACATCTACAATAACCCAGCGTGGCATAATAAGAAGAAGGAAGAAGAAAATAACCACCCAACCACCAAACCCAACACCACCACCAAACACCGCAACCTAGCACAGAAAATTGACCCAAAATCTAGATGAAATCAAGCAAAACCCAGATGAAATCAAAGCCAAAATTAACCAAGCAAAACCCAGATGATCACCACCACCCAACCTCCACCACCAAACCCAGATGATCACACCGCAATTAGAGAACCAAGCAAAACTCATATGAAATCAAAGCCAAAATTAACCAAGTCAAACCTAAATGAAATCACCACCACCCAACCACCACCACCATATCAATCCAGCACCGCCCAACTATCACCAGTCTACCACCACAACCCATTTCAACATTTGATAATCCAAACACAAAATCAACAAAATCAAACCAAAAGTAACTCAAAATCAATACAAAACAACTTAAAATCAATTCGCCGGAGTTGTTAGAGCTGTTGCCGATGTCCCCGAGTTTCTGATGCTGCCAGAGCTGCTGATGCCACCGAAGCCGTGTGTGCATGTGTGGGGGTAGGGGGTTGGGATGAGAGAGGGGCAGAGATTTGAGAAAGATGAGGTATATAATAAAAATGATTATTTAAATAAATTGATGTGTATAATAGATAAACTGATGTGGGTGCTTTATAAAATGAGAATGTAAAATAGAAAAAGTAAGTTCTAAATGTGCAAATTTACAAAAAATTTATATCTACTAATGCAGATGCTCTTAGAATGTAAAATGCAATTAAAATTAAATTTTGATTCTTATTTGAACTTTCTCTCAACTTGTACTTTAATATGTTTCTCCCCCAAAAAAAAAAAAAAAAAAAAAAAAAACTTGTACTTTAATATAATATGTATGATATGATTAGAGAATGTCTTTCTCTTTTAATTTTGCTTTTCTAATTTTTTTTTCCCCTTCCTTTTATTGTTCTTCTATTTTTAAGGCTACATTTATTTCAGTAAAAACTTTTTTCTTTTTGAAAATACTTTTAACTAAAATATATTGAAATTAATTATTTTCAATGTTTGGTTGTATTCTTAAAAATAAATTATTTTCTTTTTCCTTTGTCAAGAGTTTAGCCCGCAAACCATTTGTAATATAAGCCCAACAAAAAATGGTTTTTACAATTAGTTCCTTTGGGTCCCAGCCCACTTAATAAATCTCTTTCCATATGATGGCGGGCTTATATCCGAGCCTGATTGCAAGCTCATTTTTGGATCAATATTTTGTGGAAGTTTGACTTCTTCTCATGTGATTTCGTGATGCATTTGAGTCAGATGTTTAGATTAATTTTCCTAGATTATTCATTTTGTAAATTCGTAATCTCTCTCTCTGTTCTGAAGTAAGGTACAAGAGGAAGAGAGGTAACCTTGGATATAGTATCTTTGTTATATAATTGTATCCTATTCAATTCTAGCCTTTAATTACGAGACATTCATTCACTTATAATGAAGACAGTGACAAAATCAATTTTGGGGAGGCTAACTTCCTTCCATGAAAATTAACCATCGTGACTGCAGAATACCAAAAACCAACACAAATTTTGCCTTGTTGTAGGGTTTCCTTTTATTTTCAGCACTTTTACAATGCTTGAGCAATTTGTTTTAAATCGAATTTTCCTTAACATTTATGAAGATTTTGTACTCATTGCTTTCCTGATCTTCTATCCAATTTTTTTGATGTTTTGGCGCACTGAATTAGAGTTATTTGTTTACCCTATTTGCAATAACATACCATTGGGTTGAATACCAATAAGTCTCACAACCTGGGTGTTGACTAGAGCCAATTGATCTTACTCCCTAAAAAAGAAAAAAAAAATACTCCAACATAAATTTTTTCTCACGATATATTTGTATCTTTGATAAATAAATAAAAGTCAATAAATGCTATAAAAGTTATGTAAAACAGACAACACAAACTTTCCCTAAATAGAGAGATCGCCAGAAGTCAGCACGCATGAAATTCAATAAGTAAAAAAGTAATAGTGGAAATAATTTGTGACAGTGATGAAATTGCGTGAAATTTGGTGACATGAAGGGAAATGGCACTGATAGTAGAACCTGAGCCTTTTGGCCACAATTGAAACCGCTTTTCGGGTGAATTCCATCATTTAGCCCCTAAAATCTATGAGTTTTTTATTTATTTTTATTTTTTCATTTTTAGTATTATTGGTTTCCTTATAACTTTTAGTTTAAAAGTCAGAATAAGGTTTCATCTGTTTTGAAACATTAGAGACAAAAGATTTAATTTCCACAATTATCTCAATTTTGCTATTTTGGTAAAATTTACCTTTTTGCCTCCTAATTTCGTGGTTAGTGCAAATTAGGGTTTTCTAGATGTTTTCCTATCCATACTAGGTTTTCTTTTACTATTTAAATGCATTATAACATTCATGGCAATTCAATTCTCAGATTAATAAAAATTCAAACTTTTGTCTATTGTTTTTCTCTAATGAATTTCAAGAACCTATCAATCTATCACCCAGTGGATTTAAAGAAATCCTCATGAATTCAAGATTTTCATTCAAAAAATAGTGTTTAGTTTATTTTCATTCAAAAGGAAATATATTTGTTTTCTTGTAGCTTTGGCGACGTCAAAAAAATTTCCTCATTCTGAATCTCCTTACCTTGATCATATAGTTTGGATTAAAGACAACAAATGCACATTCCAAATGCAATCTACATATGGATTGAGACAGTCTCATGGGTTAAATCCGAGTAACAAAATATTGTGGAGCAAATAGACATTAAAGATCCATGACAGATTTAAGATGCTACTTTGCAAAGTAGAGATAGAAATTTTTTCCAACAACGTCTAGGATAATGGAATTTTGGGAGCTTGAAGAAACGAAACTTCATCTTTTCAAAGACCGTATATTAGCAGGGGTTGCCTGGTTTGAATGCCATGAATAGAGGTAGTTAATGCTAATAACATTTTTGAGCTCATTGAATTTGCAGTGGATCCGCTATATTTTGGTGTACTTAAAAGGAGCACTTGATATCATCGCGCACCCTTGGTGCGATGGTCACTCCACAAATATAAATACTTGTAGAGTGTGGGGGTAAGGGCCGGATTTAAGTCTCCAGGAGGGAGCTTCACACACATATTCATTTAGATTATGTTAGAATAAAAATTCTATCTTGTAGTAGTAAAAAAAAAAAAAAAAAAAAGAGAGGAGCGCTTGATAGCTATGCAATGAGATGCCAAGGTAGTTAAAAGGGTAGGATATATAGGCCACCAGTTTGTGTGTTTTCAAGTTGACTTGTGATGCTTCTTTAAGGACCAAAGGCATATACTGTAATAATTCTTTGTGAATGGGAGTGGAATTTAATGAAAGGTTCAACAAAGAAAATCATAGTGTTACCAAATGGCTGCTAAAACTAAGCCATTCTTTGGGTTGTCCAATTGGCAAAAGTTGTTGAACCTATTGAAGTTAGTCACTATGAGTGACTCAGTGTTATATTGAAGTTACGTATAAGACCATAAACAGAATGTCGTGGGAGATTCCAGTCTGTTGAATGAATCAAAGTCTATTTTGATATCTGATGATGCTGAAAATATCAACAGTGAGTTGCACAATACTCGTACCCTCGAAACGACACCTGCACAAAGAAAAGAGGACCTAACAGAGAGCACCGGTGTGGTGCCGGCCAAATACCCTCCGAAGGTCAAGTTAGAACTTCTTTCAACTCTAGAGTGCTAGAGAGGGGTTTATTATGCATACCTCGATTTGTAAGGGTATTGGGGCTTTTATAGTAGTAGGGGGTTGACCTTTCTTTCTTGGAGCAGAAGTCTTTTCCATATAGGAATCCTTATGAGCGTAGATTGCGGAGTCATTTCCTTATAGGAATCTATCATTGAGCGTGGTGGCCAAGTAAAGGTTTTATTGGAACCGTCGGCCTCCTACCCGTCGGCTTGTCTCGTTCCCTACGTTGATAAAGGGCCGTCAGCATTTCTGAACATAATTAGCCCTTAAGCTTTTCTCGAATTGTCCTTACTGTCAGCGTGTCTTTTTCCGTCAGCGTATTAGTCCTCAACGTCCGTCGTGGCTGGCCCGTCAGCCTGAGGAGAAAGCTGATGGGTTAAGCCCCTGGTACTTGCTATGATTCTTCCTTATCAATATCCCTTTCCTTTCCCTTTCTCTTTCTCTTCCCTTCCACTCTTCCTTGCTAAGCCCTCCCCCAGCTACAACCAAACATAATGTTTGTTTCGATTTTGGAAAAAAAATTATCTTTTTTCATTAAAAAAAAAAAAAATCTTACCCATTTAATACATTTAGTTGCAAAGAAAGACAGACTGAGAAGGAAGCTATGATTTCTTGCAACAAGGTAACCTCAAGCCTCAAAAATTAAAATCCATAACGCTGAAAGTTTTTGCCTTAATGAATACACTTAGATTCCAAATCTCCAATCATTTATACTTTCTAGAGTGGGAAGAGAAATATTGATAAAATCCATGGTTCAAGCTATTTTAACTCAAACGATGTCATGCTCAACCTACCAAAGACATGGTGTGATGAACTCAATTTGATGATGGCCAAATATTGAGGGGGGAGGAGAGGAAAATTCATTGGAAAAGTCGGCACAAATTGTGAACCGCAAAGGATAATGGCAGGTTAGGATTTAAAGAACGAAGGCTTTTGCAGCAGCCACTTTCTCTATTTTTGGGGGGTTTTTAAGGCTAAGTATTTCCCCAATAACTTATTTCTTCAAGCAAAGTTAGGCAACAATCCTTTCTTATGTGTGATGAAGTATAATTTCCGCACAACAATTGTTGCAACAAGGAATCATCAAGATAAAAATTTGGTAGGATGTGTGGCTTATTTAAGAGCTGGAATGGGGTGAGGAGGCACAACGAGTTCATTATGTGAGGGATTTTGATTGATGAGGAGCGACGGGGATGGAATGAAGGGTTAGTGGACATAGCTGCTTATTTGATAGTTGATAGTTGATAACCGAGTAGGTTCAGTAATCAAGTCCCGAAACTATTATGCCTGTACTGTTGGTCATGACTATCCAGCTAAGTTTATGTAACTGATCTGATCATGATGTGCATTTGCGCAGTGAATTTGTTTGTAAAAGGTTACTTACACAGTTACGCTTAAATAAAAATTTTATCTTATTAGCAAAAGATAAAATTTTTTACCCTTTTTTTTTTTGAGGAAAAAAAAAGTGTCAACACAAGAAGCCCAATCAAACCAAACCCAACAACCCACCCTTGAATTGAATGAGTCCAAAAGATCCAATCCATTAGCAATAAAATATAGACCTTTTGAAAGAATCATTCAGTCCTCTCTCCTTTTTTTTTTTTTTTTTTATGTATCAAGAATTAAAGCCTCACCAACAATGACTCTGTTGCAATGTTTCCACTGCCGTATATTTTGCTCTTAAGTTTAACATTAAAAGACCAATTTATTTCTCTCTAAAATAGATAACTATGAGAAAAATTAGTCTTTTAATACTAAATTTCGTTAGAATTAATAACAAAATAGACGGAAGGAGTTAAGGCTCTGTTTGCATGGTAACGGTGTTTAAACAATGAAAACTGTTGTTTAAATATCACAACACATATTTCCACAAACTTTTTCACCTACACATATTTCCACAAAACTTAAACAATGTTACTAGAAATTTCTTACTAAACGGACCTAAGTGTTATGTATTTTTAAAATTGGAGGGTCAATCGATTGTTTCAATAGTTCTAAAAGTTGTATGTAATTGGAATAATAGTTTAAAGTAGAAAAATGTAATTAGCCCAATATTTTGAGAGTAATGACCCTCTTTCAGCTAGGTAGGTAGCTTTCTGTATATTTTGGTGAAAATTAATCCTAAAAAATGTAAAAAATGAAATAAGTATAAAGGATATAATATTCATTGATCTCAGATTATAAAAATCAAGCAATTCATACTCCCGTTCATATATGTATAATAATAATAATAATTCTCACCGAACTCATCCCAAAAGAATGAACCCTCATTCCTTCAGAGTATCTCTAATTTGATCATTATTCTTGATTCAATTACACTAATTTCAAAGGCAAATGATCTTAAGAAACACGAGATGATTACAGGGGAGCTGGAGCAGAGGCAGTCCTGTGGATTGAAGCCACTGATGGATTGCCAGAGGTTGGACCAGGGGCAACACCGGAGCTCAAAAGCTCGCTCATGATGCGGTGAGGACTGCTGCGCTGTCTCTCACACAACTCCGGCAAAAGTACTCCTGTGTGTGACAAAACAAATGATAAAAAATACATTAATGGTATGTTTACAATTTACAATATTAGTCAAGTGTATGAATGAAGACTTTTAAAAAATATTTGTGATAATAGACCAACTGCTTTAAAAAATAAAAATAAAAATGGAAAGGACCATTCTTTGATTGAAGGAGAAGTAAGATACAACCAAAACAAAAACAAAAATAAAACCTAAAGTGAGGTATCACAAAATTTTCATGAGTAAAAGTTGAAAGCGAAAGAACAACAAGAACAGGTGTATGTGGTACAAGAAAGCTAGGGACATTCATCACATTGCAGGACTACTTTATGGTCATCTTGACTAATGTCAGAAGTAAGAATCTATTATGCTGGCAATCTAGCAAACATCAAATCATTGAGTATTCACTTCATATTCCTGAGCTTTTATACCGGGCATATTGGTCGAAGTGGTACCTCTCTAAATACAAAGTGTGTGGGGTTGTAACTTGTAACCATTCTTTAAAATAAGATTTAAAAAAAAATAAAAGATCCCTAATTTTATAAATTCCTACAATTATCTGCCAGAAATACATTTTTTTGGTAAGTCTAAAATTTTATATTGTTTCTCCCAGAGAGATGTTCAGTTTCACCAAACAAAGTTTAACATTTAGATTTCTTTTCTTGTCAAAAAAAAAAAAAAAAAAGGTCTAAATAGGTTATAAGTCATGATCTTGCACGTTTTTAAAGGAGACCAATAAATGGGGCTTAACAAGTTTAACAATAAACATGTTATTACCAGTAGGAACGCGATCCATTAGGAATTACAAGACTTTTCAGTGGACCATGTTAATTAGTTAGAGACTTAATAACCGGTTGAAAATCATTCCACAACCAATCTTATTATTTGCATTGTCTTTTTTTTTTTTCTTTTTTCTTTTGTTCTTTCTTCATTATTTCAAAGCTTTTCAATTTAAACAAACAAATGCAAATGGGTGCGGAATTGTTACCTTCACCGGCAGCCAAATTGAAATAAAGATCAACAATGTTGGGGCACTTCTGGTAACAAGCTGGGGAGCAAAGCTTTGCAGTGAATTGTGGCTCAAGAAGGGCATCTGATGAAATCCCAACCGAGTTCCTATCAACCCCACATGCCTGAACACATTGATCAGTCTCTATGTATTCAGCCATTCTCTCAACCACAACTTCTGATGTCCTACACTGATACTCAACACTTCCATCACCCGCCACCGATGTCTCGAGCAAACACCTTTTCCCGGAAGATGCTATTGAAAATGCACAAACACCCTTTGGCAAATCCTCACATACAAGCTCAGCTACACACAAACACGCAAGTACATACAAAAATTATATCAACAACATAACATTCAACTATGTTTGCAAATAACATTTATAATGTATCATGATGACTAGGGAAACATGATATAAGAAATGATACCTAATGCTGCATGGAGGAAGAGAGAAGAGAGGAAGAGAACCAAAGACAATCTGGAGGAGAGAGCCATTTTTGAGATTACTTAATTTGTGGATGCAACAAAATTGAAAGAACAAGGAGAATGTGTTTTGTGCTTTGTGTTTTGAGAGAGAGAGTGATTGGTGCAGGTTATATTATGTGTTTGAATATATATATAGGGAAGAGATGTGAGCTAAGACTCTAAAAATGGTACATATGGCCTATATATAGGAAGAGAGCCTCCATTGAGGCTCAATTGCTTGTGTATGCAGTGAATAGCTCCGTCAAAATCAACGCGTCTCTAAAATTCTAAACTTAGAGACGCGTTTGGTAGGTATATGTCCTAAAAATAAAATGTGTCTTAAAAAAAAATTTTAAATTCTCTATTTGATTTCACTTTCTTTTTTCTTTGCCGTAAAAAACCTCTCTTAAATTTCGCTTTCCTATTCTTGCACCGCTTCTAATTTATGATTCTTGATTTTGGTTGGTAGCCATTTTTTTTTATTTCGTAAAACAGTTGAACTTTCCTATTCATTTTTGGCTTTTGCTAGAAGACTAGAAAGAACTAGAAGTAAGAAGGAAAAGGCATCTCTTGTTTGATACGTTATTATTGGTAAAGTCGTGTTTGGGCTTGAATCATTGGAATTGGATGCCATCATGTTGAAGTTTCCACCTTCCAAGAATAAGTTTAGTCCCTTCGTTTTTTTCCATTTCTATGTTTAATTTTGGCCATTCCAGTCGGCTTCGAAGGCCCCGAGCATTAATGAAATACATAAATTTCAAACACTGAATAATATTGGTCCCATAAAAATCTGTTCTAATCCTATTTTTTATATAAAAAAAAAATTATGGAATGAAAATAAACTAAACATAATTGAGTTTTTTAAGTTTCAAATTTATTCAATTCAGGCATTCTGTCTAATTTCATTAAAATTTTGTCATTAAAAAAAATATTTTTCTCACACGAAAAAAAAATCTATAAAATTAAAAATATATATTTTATTGATTTTGTATGTGAGAATTTTTTTTTCAAAATGTTTTTTTCATTAGTTAATTACATACTTAAAGGAAATTTTTCTAACAAAATTAGATGAAATGTCTAAATTGAATAAATTTGAAACTAGAGGACTCAATTGAACGAAAGTAAAGTTAGAGAATTAAAATGAATTTCAGTCAAATTTAGATAATGCAATTTGCATTTTAGCTAAATATAAATATCTATTAAAATTTACCATAATTATATATTTAATATTTTCCTTTAAAAACACAATTATAATAAATTCCTATTAATAACTACCATAATAATCAAACTCATATTTAACATTTTCCTTTAAAAACACAATTATAATAAATTCCTATTAATAATTAACTACCATAATAATCAAACTCATATTTAACATTTTCCTTTAAAAACACAATTATAATAAATTCCTATTAATAATTAACTACCATAATAATCGAACTCATATTTAACATTTTCCTTTAAAAAACAATAATAATAAATTTATATTAATAACTACCATAATAATCAAATTCATATTTAATAGTTTCCATTAAAAACACAATCAAAATAAATGTGTATTAATTGATAACTATCATAATTTCTAAATTTCATATTCATATACAAAATTAAAAAAGAAAACATCAGTTATATGCATTTATTTTGATTTATTTTATTTTGGTAAATTACACAAAACTTACTTGGGGTTTGTAGTAATAACACTCTAATTAAAAACACAATCAAAATAAATGTGTATTAATTGATAACTATCATAATTTCTAAATTTCATATTCATATACAAAATTAAAAAAGAAAACATCAGTTATATGCATTTATTTTGATTTATTTTATTTTGGTAAATTACACAAAACTTACTTGGGGTTTGTAGTAATAACACTCTACCCCAAACATAACATTGTTTGGGAGAAGGGAAATGAATTGAATGAAATGAATTATTTTGAAATATTCTTTCAATTCTATTGTTTGGGAGTTTTAATGGAGAGAATGATTCTTATTTGGAAGTTTAAATGGAAGAGAATGAAATAAATAGGGAAACTCATTCCTCTCTATTTTCTCAAAACCTAAAATTTTCATTTCCCTCAAAATTGGGAGAAATCTAAGGGAATAAAATTATATTTAATAAAATTTTAACTAAAACTATTAAAATACTGTTATACATTCGGCCCTTTACTTTAAAATAAGGTTTAATAGTAATGTTGTTCTAAAAGAATTCTATTCATTTCCCCCTATGTTACCCCCAAATAATGTTATTTACCTTCCATTCATTTATTTTAAAACATCCTAACAAAATTATTTAATTAAATTTCATTTCTAAAATAAAAAAATAAAAAATAAATCATTTTTTTATGAGTTATTCATTTCGTTCCTTAAATTTCAAAGGAGGGAAATATCATTTTTCTTTTTAATTAGAGGCGAAATGTCATTCCTCCCAGATTTAAAGAAATGCGGGTACAATTTACCAATTTAAAAAAAAAAAAAATGGATAGAGATTCTAATCATTTCAAAACCAAAACTTTAAGTACATCTCAAAATAGAACCGAGCTCTTCAAAGAACAAAACTTAACACCTTTATTTTACAAATAACAGGGCCTCGGGATTATATCACATGATTTTTGTGCCTTCATTGGTAAACGATTATCCTTCCAAACTAAATTATTAAGTTGAATTTGATTTTTCTTTTTCTTTTTCTTTAGGGTCGAAAAACGTTTTATGTTCAAATGAAAGAAATTAATTTTGAAAAATGGCTTTTTTTTGGGTAAATATTTGGTTCTAGAATTTTTTTTTTTTTTTTTAATTTTTTGAGAGAGAGTTTCAACCTATGGCATCCGCTCCTAATGATAGCTCTTTATCATCAGACTAAGACATCAATCAGTTTTTGAAGTAAACAGCCTCAAATCTCTTATTCAACCATCAGTTTTTGGCTTTAGAATATTATTTTGTTACAAAGCCTCTATCGCAACTTATTTAATTATGTAGCATCTTTTTGGAACTTGATTTTGCCGAAGTCAAGTTTAATGCAATTTAGTAAATGTAAAATAAATTTTCTCAAACTTGAGTTTCATATCCATTGAATTGCATAGAACTCGACTTTGGCAAAATTAAGTTCTACATTGAACTCAATTTTGAGAAAATCAATTTCCAAAAAATGCTATATATCTAAATAAGTTATTTTTTGGGAAAATATTTGGTTCTAGAATTTTTTTTTTTTTTTTTTTTTTTTTTGAGAGAAAGTCTCAACCTATGGCGTCCGCTCCTAATGATAGCTCTTTATCATCAGACCAAGACATTAATCAGTTTTTGGAGTAGACAGCTTCAAATCTCTTATTCAACCATCAGTTTTTGGTTTTAGAATATTATTTTGTTACAAAGCCTCTATCGCAACTTATTTAATTATGTAGCATCTTTTTGGAACTTGATTTTGCCAAAGTCAAGTTTAATGCAATTTAGTAAATGTAAAATAAATTTTCTCAAACTTGAGTTTCATATCCATTGAATTGCATAGAACTCGACTTTGGCAAAATTAAGTTCTACATTGAACTCAATTTTGAGAAAATCAATTTCCAAAAAATGCTATATATCTAAATAAGTTGCAATATTCAGCCCAAAAAAAAAAAAAAGCACCTAGAAATTTTGATTTTCTTACAAATAAAATATATACAACATCTATAAAAAAAAATTAATTAATGGGTTTCAGTTTGCTCGATTAGTAAAATCTTTTATTATCGAATAAAAGATTTAGAGTTCAAACTCTGCTTACTCTAAAAACCAATTGGTACTTTAGATTTATGATAAAGAACAACCATTATGAAGTTAAGTCAAATTTCTATCACGTCTATCTATCAAAAAAAAAAAAAGTGCTACGTGCTTACGTCCACAACACTTTCACAACAAATTTTAAAATGTAAGTTATTGTTAGTTATAATTTGAATCCACCGTTGAAATTACTTTCTACCCATCAATAATTTGCTACTTAGAATTTGTTGTGAATATGTTGTTGATATGGTATTTCTAAAAATTTTATTTTAAAAAAAAAAAAAAAAAACTATATTATACAAAACAGGGTAGCATTTATAACTGTTTCTAAAACGTGGGCTTTCAAACTAACAAATTTAATATACAACTTTGAACAAGGCAACCGTTTTTTTGCGATCAAACCCTTGGATATTTGGTGCAAGGTCAGAGATATCGCGTGACTTTACATGCGGCTCACCATGAAGGAAATAGGTAAGAAGCCAAACAGGAGTCCTTGACACGTTGATGGGTTCAACGTACTAATTATGACTTTTTTTTATTTTTAGCTCCGGTCAAGAAAGTTTTTGTAAATTGTTAATGTTAGATACTCGTTCACATCGAAGAACATTTCACAGAGCCACGTGTCAACCTCAAGATTGTGAGATATAGTCAGATATATTAAAGTCAAGGTCACATTTGAGGTGGAGAGACGCCTAAGACGGCAGGGTTTTTCCTGCCATGGAAAGGCCAAAGAAACTTCCAAACAATTCTTATAACAAAGACCAAATACCAATCGCACGATTTAAATCCCTTGTTTTATAACTAGTCACCCAAATAATTGGTATTGATTAAATCAAATGTGGCCAACATGTTGGGGTTGAGATTATTGACTTATGATCCATTGCTTGGCATAATAAAAAGCATAATTTTGCAATTTGTTATTAAAAATTGAACCAATTTGTTTTTGCCCTTACACTCATTTTATATACGTTAATAATTTCACTTTGGGTCAACGGGAAAAATAGAAGTTCATTTGTCTACTTTGTTGGTGATTCAAACTTTCAAAGTGATACTTTGTTGATCTCCTTGATAACTTATACTATGCTAATAATGTTGTTTCTTCTTGGTTTGAATCAAGCACGGCTATCGAGAAGTTAATAAATGTCCAAATGCTTTGGCAAGGATGGGAGCTAATCAAGCTAACAACTTCTTTTTGTTTAAATGTCCACCTGCGGACATTTTAGAAATTCTAAGCTCTAATGGTAATGGCTTGTATTTAACCAAGTTTTGTTCTGGGGTTGTTTTGGCATTTTAGCCTCTCTTTTTTTAATATATTCTGATGATTACCCAAAAAAATGATAATTTCGTATATACAAAAAAAAATTCTTAATATTTTTCACAATAACAAGTTTTTACTGGTTCTCTTCTAAGCCCATTACTGACATCACATTTTTATCTACTATTAACAATTTGTCACATCAACAACCAATAGGTGTGAAATTTTTGTCAAATTTTTTGTCGATAGACTTTTTCATAATTTAGTGGAAATAACATTTTTTGTAGCATCTTTTTTTTTTAGAAAAATATTTTGTGGTGTCAAATGTATATTGTGGGGCCCGTGGGCCTGATAGCCTCGGCCCATCGGGTAGCAGGCCCAAGGCCCATGCCGAGGAACACTGACTATTCAAGGCTAAATTGGGGAAAGCCTCTTTTCCCAATCCACGCCGAGAACCTCCTCATCCTCGGCCTGACAAGGGTGATTTTCGGGAAAGACCAGGCCCAAAGTAAGCTGTCACCCTCGCATTTAATGCATTCACCTAACCCCCCTGACCGCATTAATGGGGATATAACCCCTTAGCAGGGCAATGTTGATCAGAGTGAACCACTCGAGTACTGATAAGGCCTCTGATGGGACGGACGACCAAAAGAGAGGCAAATGAATGATCAACAGATGGAATAAGGAGATAGGAAGATGAAGACTATATAAGGAAAGCAAGTAAAGTAAAAAAAGAGGGGGGGGGGAAAGAGAAGCAAAAGGCCTCCTCGACCCATGGCCGAGGAGCGTCCTCCCAGTTGTAAAGAAACTCTAAGTATCTTTTTATAAATGAAAGTTGATGCTTGATGAACGACGGCCAGCGCCTAAACCTTTAACCCACTCTCTATAAATTTATTGTTTGGGCTTGTTGGGCTGAAAACCCATTCATACTCAGGGTCAATCCAAACTGAGTCCCTACAATTGGTGCCGTCTGTGGGGAGGATTAGGGTGCTGGCCGCCGCACCAGGCGAGTGTTCTAAGTATTCGTTTTACAGTAGGTTGAAAAAAAAAATAGAAGATTTGACAGCTAAAAGAGAAATCTTGATATTGTTATTTCATAAATAGAAAGAGTACAAATTACAATCAGAGGCTCAGGCAGGCATGTTTTACAAACAAATTTACAAGCTAATCCTACCAGCTATTTCTACAATCAGAGGCTCAGGTAGAGCCGCCCTAAGAAAAAACTAGCCAGTGGGAAGTGTCAAGCCATCCCTTTATTGGTATAAAGAGAATGGGAGAGCTTGACAAAAGGCAGAGAAGGGGGAGGGCCATCATGTTTCCAGGCCACCGATAACTCCCTTCTCGGCCAGGCGGAGCTGGAACAAAGAGAGGAACAGATGCAGGAGCTCCGGGATACCTTCCCCCATGATGTTCCCTTGATTCTCTCCAATCCTCACGAGTGTTGGCCGTTGGAGACGGCAACACTCAAGCACCGCCCATGAGGTGAATTCGCACGTCTTCTTCGTCGGGGGTGCACTCCGAGGAAAGACGTTAGGTACTCTAACAACATCCCTCCGGGCCACCTTGTAGGGCGCCATCGGGGTTACGCCTAGATTCTGCCGCACCGAAAGCCCAGTTGGGGCTGCGGCCATACCGGCTTTTGCCAGTTCCAGTCACAATTCCGGCGGGGTTATTAAAAGGGCTTGGGAAGTTGGAAGAATGTGTTCTGTTTTTCTATTTGTGTTGAAAGGTCCATGGGTTGTGGAGAAACCATCTCGCCACCTTTTATAGGGGGTGGTGGTTAGTGAGAATTAATTCATGCAGAGTTCGAAAAGAGAATTATCAGCTGGGCTAATAATGAAGCTATCAATTTCCAAGGAGGCCATAGACCGTTGGATTCGTGTTAATTTACGAGGACATTAATGAAGGCGTTTTCGCGCACCGAAGCATCAAGCGTAAAACACGAACGGATAATGGGCGCTTCATAAATGAAAAAGATGGGGCCTTGAGCTGGAGGCGAGACCAACGCCACGTGTAAAGATCATAATCTGACCCAAGGAGGAATCACCTCCAGTAAAGCGATCCGAGGACAAACCTCTACTTACAGAAAAATAGAAGTGGTAGACAGAACCAAGGTATTGCATGGTCCTCGGACCCAAGCCTATGGTAAAACTATACACACCATTATACCTGGGTACTAGACAGAACCAAGGTATTGCATGGTCCTCGGACCCAAACCTATGGGGAAACTAGATACTTACAGAAAAATAGAAGTGGTAGACAGAACCAAGGTATTGCATGGTCCTCGGACCCAAGCCTATGGTAAAACTATACACACCATTATACCTGGGTACTAGACAGAACCAAGGTATTGCATGGTCCTCGGACCCAAACCTATGGGGAAACTAGATACTTACAGAAAAATAGAAGTGGTAGACAGAACCAAGGTATTGCATGGTCCTCGGACCCAAGCCTATGGTAAAACTATACACACCATTATACCTGGGTACTAGACAGAACCAAGGTATTGCATGGTCCTCGGACCCAAACCTATGGGGAAACTAGATACTTACAGAAAAATAGAAGTGGTAGACAGAACCAAGGTATTGCATGGTCCTCGGACCCAAGCCTATGGTAAAACTATACACACCATTATACCTGGGTACTAGACAGAACCAAGGTATTGCATGGTCCTCGGACCCAAACCTATGGGGAAACTAGATACTTACAGAAAAATAGAAGTGGTAGACAGAACCAAGGTATTGCATGGTCCTCGGACCCAAGCCTATGGTAAAACTATACACACCATTATACCTGGGTACTAGACAGAACCAAGGTATTGCATGGTCCTCGGACCCAAACCTATGGGGAAACTAGATACTTACAGAAAAATAGAAGTGGTAGACAGAACCAAGGTATTGCATGGTCCTCGGACCCAAGCCTATGGTAAAACTATACACACCATTATACCTGGGTACTAGACAGAACCAAGGTATTGCATGGTCCTCGGACCCAAACCTATGGGGAAACTAGATACTTACAGAAAAATAGAAGTGGTAGACAGAACCAAGGTATTGCATGGTCCTCGGACCCAAGCCTATGGTAAAACTATACACACCATTATACCTGGGTACTAGACAGAACCAAGGTATTGCATGGTCCTCGGACCCAAACCTATGGGGAAACTAGATACTTACAGAAAAATAGAAGTGGTAGACAGAACCAAGGTATTGCATGGTCCTCGGACCCAAGCCTATGGTAAAACTATACACACCATTATACCTGGGTACTAGACAGAACCAAGGTATTGCATGGTCCTCGGACCCAAACCTATGGGGAAACTAGATACTTACAGAAAAATAGAAGTGGTAGACAGAACCAAGGTATTGCATGGTCCTCGGACCCAAGCCTATGGTAAAACTATACACACCATTATACCTGGGTACTAGACAGAACCAAGGTATTGCATGGTCCTCGGACCCAAACCTATGGGGAAACTAGATACTTACAGAAAAATAGAAGTGGTAGACAGAACCAAGGTATTGCATGGTCCTCGGACCCAAGCCTATGGTAAAACTATACACACCATTATACCTGGGTACTAGACAGAACCAAGGTATTGCATGGTCCTCGGACCCAAACCTATGGGGAAACTAGATACTTACAGAAAAATAGAAGTGGTAGACAGAACCAAGGTATTGCATGGTCCTCGGACCCAAGCCTATGGTAAAACTATACACACCATTATACCTGGGTACTAGACAGAACCAAGGTATTGCATGGTCCTCGGACCCAAACCTATGGGGAAACTAGATACTTACAGAAAAATAGAAGTGGTAGACAGAACCAAGGTATTGCATGGTCCTCGGACCCAAGCCTATGGTAAAACTATACACACCATTATACCTGGGTACTAGACAGAACCAAGGTATTGCATGGTCCTCGGACCCAAACCTATGGGGAAACTAGATACTTACAGAAAAATAGAAGTGGTAGACAGAACCAAGGTATTGCATGGTCCTCGGACCCAAGCCTATGGTAAAACTATACACACCATTATACCTGGGTACTAGACAGAACCAAGGTATTGCATGGTCCTCGGACCCAAACCTATGGGGAAACTAGATACTTACAGAAAAATAGAAGTGGTAGACAGAACCAAGGTATTGCATGGTCCTCGGACCCAAGCCTATGGTAAAACTATACACACCATTATACCTGGGTACTAGACAGAACCAAGGTATTGCATGGTCCTCGGACCCAAACCTATGGGGAAACTAGATACTTACAGAAAAATAGAAGTGGTAGACAGAACCAAGGTATTGCATGGTCCTCGGACCCAAGCCTATGGTAAAACTATACACACCATTATACCTGGGTACTAGACAGAACCAAGGTATTGCATGGTCCTCGGACCCAAACCTATGGGGAAACTAGATACTTACAGAAAAATAGAAGTGGTAGACAGAACCAAGGTATTGCATGGTCCTCGGACCCAAGCCTATGGTAAAACTATACACACCATTATACCTGGGTACTAGACAGAACCAAGGTATTGCATGGTCCTCGGACCCAAACCTATGGGGAAACTAGATACTTACAGAAAAATAGAAGTGGTAGACAGANCTCTTAGAACAATTGTTAATAAAGCATAATAAGAAAGTTTTGACATTGCTTTTATGAGAAATATAAAAAGCTGTCAACAACATTTATTGTTTTATTATTCTCCCAATAAGATGTTTCTAAAAAGAGTTCCTAAACCAATGACCTAAATTAACATTTCCCCTTTTTTGTAATGAATAAAAATATTATAGGTCTGGTTAACAGATACCCTTAGGACATTCGTTAATAAACCATTTTAGAAAAGTTTTGATACTACTTTTATGAAAAATATAAAATGTTATTAAAAATAATAAGGGATAATTACACTTTATCCACCTGTGGTTTACCTCTAATTTGACTTGTCTACCCGTGATTTCAATTTTGACACTTTACCCACCCGAGGTTCAATCTGTTACTGCTCCGTAACCCACCTCCCTGTCTGCCGTTACTCTAACATGTTTTCTTTCAAAATCAAAACACAAAACAGATCAAAAAGTTAGGGTTTGGTAAGAAGAAAATAGCTCTTGCTCTTGCTCTTGTTGAGAAAATATGATATTTATAGTGGTATATTTATAGTAATATATTTATAGAAAATATGGTTTATTTGCTCTTGCTCTTGCAAAGTCAGGTAGTTTCCAAATGGGTGTCAGATTGAATTTGATGGGGATCGGGCAAATGGGTATTGATTGAATCGGTGTTGACATTACTGGGTTGTAATTTAAGAGAATCACCAGTGGCATTACTATTATTGGCTCCAAGCACAACGAAATGGACATACAACAACAAAATCCAAAAGAAATGCCCATTTGCAAGAAATGTACGCGCGTTATGCAGTGGGAGGATTCAGAAGTGTTCAAACGAGGCTCAGGATTTTTTTCTGCTATTCCGTTTGATGGTGCGAAGACTGCCTCAAGCTGAACTGGAAAAATGGGCCACAGTCTCCTGGACGTTGTGGAATGCTCGAAATAAATTTTATTTCAAGCAAGTCCAGCTCCACCCAAGAAAGGTTCTTGATGGCGCCTTTGGATTTTTAGCAGAGTACCAACACTTTGTGGCTGCACAGAACAGAGCTACACATGGAGATAACCTTCTGTGCACGGAGGTTAACTTGGCTGTTTATGCATGTATTACCCGTTGGGTCCTTATCTGTACAATGATGTAGTCTATAATCTTTTGTCTTGTTTGATGCCCTGTGTTTGTCCAGTGGGCTTAAGTTGTATACCACTTTATTATCAATAAAGTTTTTCTATCTTTCCATCAAAAGAAAGCTGACAAAGATGCCAAGAAACAAAGCCTAGTATTGTGATTCTTTCCAGTTCCCTTCTCCATTTGCTTAATGGAAACACTCGACGCCGTACGGCGTCGCATCACCTCTTGAAATAAATCCCAAAATTATCTAACAATAACAATCAAAACAAAGAAAATCCCATTTCACACACATCCCCAACAAACTATTTTCTCAGTAAAACAAATTACAAACAAAGTGTTTGTTGAATATACCACTATAAATATCATATTTTCTCAGCAAGAGCAAAAGCAAGAGCTATTTTCTTCTTACCAAACCCTAACTTTTTAATCTGTTTTGTGTTTTGATTTTGAAAGAAAACGTGTTAGAGTAACGGCAGACAGGGAGGTGGGTTATGAAGCGGTAACAAATTGAACCTCGGGTGGGTAAAGTGTCAAAATTGAAACTACGGATAGGCAAGTCAAATTAGAGGCAAATCACAGGTGGGTAAAGTATAATTATCCCAAATAATAATTACTTTTTTTTTTTTGAGAAAGAATTAGTTTTGACTTAATTCCACCATTAAGAACACATTTTTAAATAAATAAAAATGTTTCTATATCTTACAATGCTTCTATTTAAATAAATAAAAATATAGAAAAACTACTTATTTTTATCTTTCTGTTTATTCGTCAATTATCCTCAAGCAAAAAAAACAAAAACAAAAACAAAAAAAAAATTACACAGTACTCGCGTTTGGTAAACTTGAGTACTGTAGAAAAAAAATTTATGTATTTTTTTTATAAATGGTACTCGATCCTGCTATACTCGAGTACTGTGTTGCATGATACTCAAGTTTACCAACCTCGAGTACCACTTTATTTTTTTTAATCGCCAATTTCCAGCTCAACAGCCACGGTGGAACTATAAAATAGGGTACTCGAGTACTAGAAAAAGTGGTAGATTACCATTTATTTCCGAAACTGTGATTTTTTACTAAAAATCTCAAAAAATTGTGGTATTTGGCCATTTTGGCCAAACAGGGTAGCATTTATAACTGTTTCTAAAACGTTGGCTTTCAAACTAACAAATTTATACAACTTTGAACAAGGCAACCGTTTTTTTGCGATCAAACCCTTGGATATTTGGTACAAGGTCAGAGATATCGCGTGACTTTACATGCGGCTCACCATGAAGGAAATAGGTAAGAAGCCAAACAGGAGTCCTTGACACGTTGATGGGTTCAACGTACTAATTATGACTTTTTTTTATTTTTAGCTCCAGTCAAGAAAGTTTTTGTAAATTGTTAATGTTAGATACTCGTTCACATCGAAGAACAGCCCACAGAGCCACGTGTCAACCTCAAGATTGTGAGATACAGTCAGATATATAAAAGTCAAGGTCACATTTGAGGTGGAGAGACGCCTAAGACGGCAGGGTTTTTCCTGCCATGGAAAGGCCAAAGAAACTTCCAAACAATTCTTATAACAAAGACCAAATACCAATCGCACGATTTAAATCCCTTGTTTTATAACTAGTCACCCAAATAATTGGTATTGATTAAATCAAATGTGGCCAACATGTTGGGGTTGAGATTATTGACTTATGATCCATTGCTTGGCATAATAAAAAGCATAATTTTGCAATATGTTATTAAAAATTGAACCAATTTGTTTTTGCCCTTACACTCATTTTATATACGTTAATAATTTCACTTTGGGTCAACGGGAAAAATAGAAGTTCATTTGTCTACTTTGTTGGTGATTCAAACTTTCAAAGTGATACTTTGTTGATCTCCTTGATAACTTATACTATGCTAATAATGTTGTTTCTTCTTGGTTTGAATTAAGCACGGCCATCGAGAAGCTAATAAATGTGCAAATGCGTTGGCAAAAATGGGAGCTAATCAAGCTAACAACTTCTTTTTGTTTAAATGTCCACCTGTGGACATTTTAGAAATTCTAAGCTCTAATGGAAATGGCTTGTATTTAACCAAGTTTTGTTCTGAGGTTGTTTTGGCATTTTAGCCTCTCTTTTTTTAATATATTCCGATGATTACCCAAAAAAATGATAATTTAGTATATACAAAAAAATTCTTAATATTTTTCACAATAGCAAGTTTTTACTGGTTCTCTTCTAAGCCCATTACTGACATCACATTTTTATCTACTATTAACAATTTGTCACATCAGCAGCCAATAGGTGTGAAATTTTTGTCAAATTTTTTGTCGATAAACTTTTTCATAATTTAGTGGATAGAGTGACACATGGGGAAAGGGACTGTGCATTATGGCTTCGGGGTAAAGGCTGCTTAAGAAAGGAAGATCAGCAATTTGGTGAATGGCTTAGGGCTAATTCGATACGTGGGGTGAGGAAATCAATCACAGTCATTGGAGGAAGCCAAGTAGTAAAGCTACTTCTAGCCAAAGTTTGTCTGAGGAGGCATCTAGTCAATCGTTGAAGATAGTTGGGCGGGGTAAGGAGGCAAGTAAGGAAACAATGATGAGAAATATTGGAGGCTTGAACTTGAATCCTGAAGGAAGTAGTGTTAAGTCAACACCAAGTGTACCGAAGAGAGGAAGACAATGCTTTATTGGAAACAAGGGGTGTGACCAAGCTACTAGCACGCCTACAAATCCTTTAGGTGACTACTTGAACAGGTCCCAAACCATGACCCCTTCAAAACTGAATAGGAAGTGGACAAAGTTAGCCCGTGCACCTAGCATAGGTAAACATAGTGGACCACTGCTTATGGATACAAACCATAGGCCAAGTATTGATCAAGAGAAGGAACAGGGAGGTAAGAGACAATGTATGGACATTTGTGAGGATGACAATAAGGAAAACTTTCAAGTGATGGCTGGTTCCCAGCACCACTGGATGCAATGAGTTGCTTAAGTTGGAACTATCAGGGGCTTGGGAACCCATAGATAGAAGAAGAACTGATTGCTTTGGTTAGCAATAAAGATCCCCAAATTGTTTTCTTAATGGAAATGAAACTTGAGAAAATTTTGATGGAAAGAATAGGGCGTAAGATGCAGTTTAATAATATTTTTGTTTTACCATGTGTGAACATGGCTGGCGGTTTAGCTTTGCTATAGAGAGAGGAGATTAACTTGGATATTAAAACTTAATCTGATCGTCACATTGATGCTTTTATAAACCATGGAGAGAATGACGCCTAGCGGTTTACGGGTTTCTATGGAGATCCAAACACCACCAGCTGGGAAAACTCCTGGTCTTTGCTTAGAGCTTTGAGTCATCAAAGCAATTACCTTGGGTGGCTATGGGGGATTTCAATGAAATTATTTTGGCTAAAGAGAAACAAGGGGGTTGGATAGGCTGAAAGCTCAAATGCAAAGTTTTAGAGATGCACTGGACTTTTGTAGGTTGAAAGATTTGGGGTTTAATGGCTTCCCTTTCACTTGGTGTAACAGAAGACCTGGAGATCAAAAAGTGTGGATTAGGCTTGATAGGGGTGTGGCAATGGTAGAATGGATCCTTCATTTCCCAACTACTAGGATTCACTATTTGGATTGTTTTCATTCAGACGATAAGCCGGTACTCCTATGCACGGATTTTGAGTTGAATCGATTCTATAGGAAAAGCCGGCATTTCCGGTTCGAAGCTATGTGGCTCAAAGACAACACATGTAAGGATGTGATTCGAAATTCTTGGAAACAATCCGAGCTACCTAGGTCGGTGTGGAGTTTCAATAGAAATATCTCATCATGTCAGGACAATCTTAGGATGTGGAACCGCAATACTTTTGGGCATGTCCATAACACTTTGCAACGAAGCCTGAGGGAACTGAAGTTGGCTAAAGAATCTGATGGGTACAGGTCCAATCCAAGGCACATCTATGAGCTTAGAACCAGAATTGAGGAGCTAAAGAATAGAGAAGAGTGTATGTGGAAGCAAAGGTCTAGAACTTAGTGGCTGAAGGAGGGTGACAAAAATATGAGGTATTTTCATTGTAGGGCTAACCAAAGAAATAAAAGAAATTTTATTGTAGTTTTGAGGATGAGGTGGGTGCATGGTGGGAGGATGAGGGCCAAATAGGTGGGCTGATTGAAGACTACTTCAAATCTTTGTTTTCCACATCCCATCCGTTTGATTTTGATGATATCCTTAGTGGCATCTAACCAGTAATTTCAGATGAGATGAATGATGTCTTGACCCGAGAGTTCACTGCTAAAGAGATTCAACACGCCCTTAAGCAAATAGCCCCTACCACTACCCCTGGACCCGATGGTATGTCACCTATCTTTCATAAAACCTTTTGGAATATTGTGGGTAATGATGTGATTAAAACTATTCTTAATGCTCTTAACTTAGGGTGTGTCCATGAATCCCTCAATGAAACTTTTATTGCCCTTATCCCAAAAATCAAAACTCCTAAAAAGGTTTCTAATTTTAGGCCCATTAGCCTTTGTAATGTGGTTTATAAATTGATATCCAAGGTGGTGGTTAATCAGTTGAAACAAATCCTCCCCAACATTGTCTTTGATTCCCAAAGTGCTTTCCTACCGGGGAGGCTTATCACTGATAACGTGTTAGTAGCCTTTGAGATACTTCACTACCTCAAACGCAAGATCCAAGGGAAAGTAGGGTACATGGCACTAAAATTAGACATGATCAAAGCCTATGATAGGATTGAATGGACCTTTTTGGAGAAGGTTATAAGGCAATCGAGGTTTGCAAAGAGCATTGTAAAACTTATTATGTCTTGTATGTCATCTGTCACTTATGTTATTCTCCTCAATGGGCAACCTGTGAGGAATATAAAACCTTCCAGAGGTTTAAGGCAAGGACACCCATTATCCCCTTACCTGTTCTTACTTTGTGCCCTTGGTTTGTAAAGCTTGCTCCCCAAAGCAAAGGTTAATGGTGAGATTAATAGGGTGGCTATTTGTCGTAATGGTCCAAGAATTTCTCACTTATTTTTTGCAGATGATAATGTGTTGTTTTGTAGAGCAAAGGAGGAGGAATGCCAAAAAATCATTGATTTGCTATCCATTTATGAAAGAGGGTCGGGGTAGAAAATTAATAGAGATAAAACTAATATCTGCTTTAGCTCTAATAGTCCTCCTGAAGATCAAGCTATCATACAACAGCATCTGGGTGTGCCTGCTATTTGCCAATATGAAAAATATCTCAGGCTGCCAGCCCTTGTAGGTCAAGCCAAAAAGCAAAGCTTTGTCTATCTCAAGGAGAGGGTGTGGAAGAAGCTCCAAGGGTGGAAGGAAAAAATCTTTTCTCAAGCAGGTAGAAAAGTGCTTATAAAGTCTGTCATTCAGGTTATCCCAACCTACACAATGAGTTGTTTCAAACTTCTGAAGGGGCTTGTTAAGGAGTTGGAGATATTAATAAGAAAATTTTGGTGGGGATATAGTGGTGATAATAGGAAGGTTCATTGGGTAAAATGGGAGATATTATGCGAGGCTAAGGAAGTAGGGGGTTTAGGGTTCAAAGAGATAGAGAAGTTTAATGATTCATTACTCGCTAAGCAAGTGTGGTGCATGATCAACAACTCGAACTCTCTCTGTCATTGTGTGTTCAAAGCTAGATTTTTCCCAAATTGTTCGATTCTTGATGCAAAAGATTCATCCATTGGATCTTATGCGTGGAAAAGCATTCTTAGCGCTAGAGATGTGGTTAGAAAGGGCATGGTTTGGAGGAGTGGGAATGGTCATACGGCAAGGATTAAAGAAGATAATTGGCTGCTTGTTAAGTCAAATAGATCTATTGCCTCCACCCTTACATCTCTCCAACCCGAATCCAAGGTAAGTTCTTTGATTAATCAAGACCTTGGTATTTGGAAATCAAAGATGGTTGAGAGACTTTTCCTCCCCCATGAAGCTTCAATAATCCTTGGGATTTCACTCAGCAGCAGGCTGCCCCCTGACCAACCCTCATAGGGTTTAACAGTCAATGGATTATTCACAACAAAAAGTGCTTACAAGCTACTAGTCACCCTTGACAACTCAGATTCTACAGGCAGTTCAGATAATGCTTATCAAAGGAAATTCTAGAATGGGTTGTGGAAATTAAGAGTACCAAACAAGGTTAAACATTTCGCGTGGAGGGCCTGCAACAATGCTCTCCCCACAATGTCCAACATGGCGCATCGGCACATTAGCACCTCTGATCTTTATGAGCATTGCAAGTCTGAACCCGAGGACACCATCCATGCTCTGTGGGTGTGCAAAGAGTTGGAGGGAGTTTGGGGTTCACTATCTTGGGCTTGTCCCACTACTCTAGCTCGCCCTCAGAGCTTTAACGATTTATTGGGTTTTTTTTGCAAGTACAGGAGAACTTCAGGAAGGAGCTATTCATCATGGTGGCCTAGGTTGTGTGGAATCATCATAACGCACTGAAATTTGGCCACCCGACAGTAGGCGTGGACTGCGTCATCTCCAAGGTAGGGGCCCTACTTCAAGAGTTCCAGACGATGCAAGCCTCCCCTGCTACGGCCCCCACAATTGCTGCTCTTCATCAGTGGAGACCTCCAGAATACCCTTTCTTCAAGGCAAATTTCGATGCAGCAGTGTTCAAGACCAGCTCCTCGGTAGATATTGGTGTGATCATTCGAGATGGCATGGAGAAGCAATTGGAGCTCTAACAATGCCAATCCCTTTAGCCAAGTAAATAGCAACCATGGAAGCCTTAGCTTGTCGTAGGGCAGTGCTGTTCGTCAAAGAAATAGGACTCTTAGATGTGATCTTTGAAGGAGATTCTGCAAAAGTGATCCAAGCCATCATCCAAGAGAATTCGGACCACCCTGACTTTGGTCATATTATTAATGATATCAGGATTTTAGCTTCAGACTTGATTTCATTTTAGTTTTGTCATATGAAACATAATTGTAACGCAGTTGTTGATGCTCTCACTAAAAGAGCAAAAAATATTTCCAGTTTAGACGTTTGGCTTAAAGATGTACCAGGTCATATTGTACACCTTCTTTCTTTTGATGTTCCTTAAGCAATGCTAGTTTTTGCTGGGCCATGTTTTGCTCTGGTTTCTCAACCCAAAAAAAAAAAAAAAAAAAAAAAGATCCAAAAATTTAGAGCGTGTTTGGTTTATGAATTTTCATCGCTCAATTCTCATTTTTCATCACTCAATTCTCAAATTTTATGGGCCCCACCTTAAGGATGTTTCTTTGGTTCAATTTTTTATCTAAATTCTCATGACTCATTACTCAAAAAAGTGAGTTTGAATCATGAAAACTAAAAACAACTTTCAGGAGTTTTCAAAAACTGAAAACTGAGTTATGGAATGTGAGATATGGGTTATGGGTGATGAGTTATGAATGATGGGTTAAAAAACAGATCCTTAAAATCAAAGATCTTGAATGACACATTTAAGGATTGAGATTGATTCCCCATATCTTACTTTTTGTCATCTAACTTTACTTACTTTTTTGTTTTTCTTTTTGATAATTTCTAATTCTGCTTACTTTCTTTTTCTTTTCTGTTTTTTGGTGAGAAGAAACTTTGCTTACTTTTTTTTTTTTTTAAGAAGGAAGAAACTTTGCTTACTTGATTGTCAATGAATGACCAATTTATATGCAGGTTTCAAATAAAGTCAAAAATCTTACAACCAATTAATGTGACATGTAGTCATAACATCTTAAAGGCATCATGAACATTCCCCAAGTTACAAGTATGAATCTGTGTCTTCTATCATTTTTGTTCGTGTTCAAGATTATATTGACATGCTAAATCATGTCAGGGAAGAATTTATGAGCTACCGATTTTTCACTAATTTCCTTAGTCCAATATGTTATCTTGATCAATCAATCTTTGGTAAGAGGGTGACCAAAAAAAATTTCATTGCCAATAACATATCTAATAAGCAAGGGTTTTAGGGTGCCTACGGATTCCATGGTCCATGACTAAAGTTGGCCTAAAGGGGTTGCTTTTACCTGTAAAAAAAATTAATAATAATAAGAGTTGCCTTTAAATCCATGCTTACTTGCTTAGCCCTCATCGTTATGTTTGAATTACTTGCATTACGCATCGAAAAGTGAAGTAATTACTACTAAATTTCAAATGTAAGGTTACATAGCATAATTCCTAAAGTTGTCATTTAGGATCCTTAAACCAAAATTGATACTTTTTAAATCCTATGTTAAGTAAATTTCATCCTTTCCTCAACAACAACAAAAAAGGTAAATTTCATCCACACATTTTACCTTCTTATCAAAACCAATCCCTATTTCTTTTCATGATGGAAAGGCAAATTTCATCTGAAAGCTTGAAAATTTGTTAAAAACACAAGAGCTATTTAGACCCCCAAATTAAAAATTACGGCTCGATAGATTTTACTCTAACTTATACTAAGTGCAGAATAAAGTAAATGCGAGTAGATAAACAAATAAACTACTCTATAACCCATAATCAATATAACACAGTAGTAAACTGAAAGATAAAAGAGTAGGGAAAAGAATGCAAACACAAGATAACATACCAACGTATTATCGAAAAGGAAATCGAAGTACTCGACATAAAACCTCTCCACCACCCTCCAAGCGGTAATTGATCCACTAGACAATCAGTTGGAATACATGAGTAGCAAGAGACCCTCCAAGCCTAATCTACCCAATGCACCTAGGCCCTCGAAGCTCCTAATCCAACAAGGCTTATTGGAACTCTGTCTTGTCTAGCTCTCTGGATCCCGCAATACGCCTGATTGCATCCGCCAAAGCCTGGCTTCTTCCNTGAGGAGAGTAAATCCACAATGAATTGTGTAAAGAATTAAGGGTATAACAATATCTAACTTTCAAGGTTTGTGACTAGAGTTTTCTCTCAAAAGCATTCATCAACATCTGTGGTTAATGTGGGTTATATAGTGTGGGTACAGATAGTGTGTATCAAAAATGACAATTCATCAAAACAAAATGTTTCGCGAGTATCTCGCAGAAGGCCTTACCCGCAAGACACTCGCGAAAACCAGCTGTCTCCATCCTGTCCTGACTCTTCGCATTCCAGTCATGTGCATGACACATGCATCACTTCGCGGGAAGCTTACTCGCGAGCTACACACGAAAACAGCTTTAGTCTTCAATTGCCTTAAGTCTTCACACACACTCTCTCTCACACAACCATTACAATGAAATCCCACAAATAATACAGGGTACATAGGATTGAACATAATTACAATCAAATTTGGCACGGAATTAAAACCAATATAAAATAGTTGTAAATTACAACTTTACATCATCCACACATTATCTTGTTGAGATAGTAACTTTTCATCATTATTGGAGTTTATAGTAATTAAATTTTAATAACTAGAATGGCGTCACCACTTTAAAGTGCTTAAACATCATACAAGATAATACCTTCTTTTCTTTTTCTAAATCAATCCTTGACTCCCCTGTTTGCATTCTCTTGCTTGTTGTCTTGCATTTCTCTCAATTGGTTATTGTCTATTAATGTGTTTCTTAGGTTGGGCAACCCATGTACTACTGTACGTTTATCCTCCAAATGCCCATAATGTTTACATCCATGTCTATTCTATGGCAATTTGGACTAAAATAACAATTGTTCAAAGTTAATAAATTATAGTGATAATTTTTAAATTTAGAACATTCACATCAGCTATATTATGTAAAATTTTGTTTATTTTAACTGAAAAAACCTGTTTTTTCTATTTTATAAAATCATTTTTCAAAAACACCTAAATCAAAATATCTATTATACACTTTATTTAGTTAAATCATCATTTTTATTATTATTATATTCATTTACTCTCTCTCTCATTTACTCTCTCTCTCTCTCTCTCTCTCTCTCTCTCTCTCTCAATTCTTTTAAAAATAAAAATAAAAATAAATAAAAATAAAAAAAAAAAATATGTCGCCTCTAATCTCCAAGGTAGCAAAATCCGACACAACTAACCCATTTATAAACAGATCATGAGTTGAGGCTAAACAGGTTTGAATCATATTCAAATTGACACAACTGACCCATTTAATAAACGAGTCATGTTTGTGTTCAACATGCAAACCCGTTTGACCTATTTGACACATTTAACTTATAAATGTATTAGCTTTTTTTATTATTATCTTATTATTTTTGCTTAATTTATGGTTGTAATTATATGTTTATAACTATATTTATAATTGTAATTGTATTTTAAATTTAGATATATGAGAATTGATAACATGTTATTTAGATCAAATATGACTTATTAATCAAATATGTTATTAAACGAGTTATTTGTATTGATCTTTACATGACTTGTTAATTAAATGGATTTTGTCGGGTTGACCTGTTTAATAAATAGGCCATGTTAAGATTGAAGATTCTTGACACGTTTACTAAACAAGTCAAGTTCAAGTCAACATATATAGCCAAATACTCATAGCTTCACAAGACATGAACCCGACACATGAACACGAATTGCCACTCTTACTCATCTCTAGGGATCTCACCTCTTTTTCATCCCAAGCCCACAAACACTCACACACAGATGCAAGACCATATTTATTGGCAGTAGCAACAGCAACAACGAGTCTTTACAAAGTTTGGGTTTTCCACATGGGTTTTTCGTGGGGTTGGGTTTTCCATTGATTTTGTGTTTGGATTATCAAGTTTTGTAATGGGTTGTGATGCTGGTGGTTAGGTGGTGCTGGCGGGCAGTATTTTGAGTTAATTTGTTTGTTGCCGCCGCCGCTGTTGTTGCTACTTCTTCTTTGCAATCTAGGTTTGATAATTCATATGGATTTGTATATGAATTTGATGAGTTTATAATATAGATTTCAAATGGGTTTGAAGAATTTGATGACTTGCATGGATTTGATGAATTTTTTGAGCATGTTGCTAGGATGAGAGAGAGAGAGAGAGAGAGAGAGAGGGGTGAGAAAAAAATATTTTAAAAAATAAAATACAAAGTTATAGTAACCATTTATATACATAGCAAAAATGTAAATATACAAAGTTATAGATAGACTGATGTTAGTAGTTTTTAATGTTTAAGCAAAAATTTGTAAATTTGACACATTTTTCTATTATACACCCATTGATGTAAGTTCTCTTAGTGGGTTAAAATGATAATTAATCAAAGTTAATTAACTGAAATGACGACTTTTAAACTTAGTCGATTAAAATGACAATTGATCAAAAAGTTATAAGAGGTAAAGTCTAGATGTGCCTTTTTTCTGGTAGTTGGATGTAATGGTTATGTTACACTTTAGATTTTGGATTGTCCATAAAATATTTAGGGTAAAATGCAAAACTAACCCTCTAAATTTCTTCAGATTTCATTTCAGTCCTCTAATTTTACTTTTGTTCATTTCAGTCCTCTAACTTTCAAGTTTATTTAATTAAGACTTCTCCATTAACTTTTGTTATATGTTGTGGTTAATTTTTCAATTTTATAAATTTTTCTTCAAATTTTTAAATTAAAAAAATTCAATTAATGATTGAAAAATATTTTCCAGAATTTTTTTTTCAATTAATTTTAACAAAATCTAACAAAAAGAACTTAATTAAATAAATTTAAAACTTAAATAACTGAAATAAACTAAAATAAAATTAAAAAACTGAAATAAAATCTAAAGAAAGTTAAAGGATCAATTTTGCATTCTAGCCAAATATTTATATCAAATCATTAATTTGGCCCATCAATTTGGTCATCCAACTATTGGGCTTAAATTGGACACTGAGCCCAAACACCATCCCCAACTTGCGGCTCCTGCTCCACTTGTTATTTGTTAGTCCCTCGTCCTATTGGGAGTCCCAAAGGAAACCATGGTCACAAAACAAGGAAATGTTGAAGCGAACGAGGATAAGTAGGACCCGACTTAACAGTAATCGTTACCAACCTCACAATCCCCCCTCATTGCACAACACAATCCCCGCAGTCCCTGCTACTAAGAGCAAAAGTAGAAGAAGAAGAAAATACAGAAAATCTAGAAAGCAAAAAAAAAGCCATGGTTTCTGTAGCAGCAGCAGCAGCAACAACAACAGCACAATCCAATCTCCTATTCTCAAGTTCTCGTTCCATCGCTCGTCTATCTCCTTTCCAACTATGCGTCTTTGACTCCAACACACTTCTTTCATGCCCCAACAACAGTAATAGTAGTAAGAAGAAACATGTTGGTGCCGGGGTTCGATGCATGGCTGTGGGCACAGCAGAGGCGGCGACAAAGAAGAGTACGTTTGAGATTCAGACACTGACGGGCTGGTTGTTGAAGCAGGAACAGGCAGGTGTGATTGATGCAGAGCTCACTATTGTGCTGTCGAGCATTTCAATGGCGTGCAAGCAGATTGCTTCGCTGGTGCAGAGAGCTAGCGTTTCCAACTTGACTGGAGTACAGGGTGCTGTTAACATTCAAGGGGAGGACCAGAAAAAACTGGACGTTGTCTCAAATGAGGTTTGTGCTTTGTGGACCCTGTTCTTTTAATGCAACTATGTATGGTAGAGAAAATTGCATTTCAGTTTCAAATAAACAATATGTTTTGCAAACCAGCACAATTGAATGGGACATTAATAAATAACAATCATAAAAAAATATATATATATATTTTGGTAAACTGGACAATCATAAAAATTTAATGTCATTTGTTGGTAGTTTTGTGTAACCAATTGTGAGTAAACTAGACAAGTGTCTTATAGTTCAATTGACACAATTATATTAACAAAAATATTTTAAGATTCAAATTATCTCTCCAACCGAATTATGAAAATTAGAATAAATAATAAGTAAATAAAAAGGCATTGATAAACTAATAAACATGCCAGATAATTTGGTTTTGTAGTTCATTAAATCATTGAAGAAATCAAACGGCTTTGGTTTGGTAACAGCCCATGAGATAATAGGATAAACGAAACCAAAATAAAAAAGAATTATTTCCGTTGCCGGGACTTGAACCCGGGTCACTCGGGTGAGAGCCGAGCATCCTAACCAACTAGACTACAACGGATCGGTGCTATGATGGCTTATTTGTTGCATTTTAACCGTAAATTGAATGGGACATTAATAAATAACAATCATAAATATATATATATATATATATATATATTGGTAAACTGGACAATCATAAAAATTTAATGTCATTTGTTGGTAGTTTTGTGTAACCAATTGTGAGTAAACTAGCCAAGTGTCTTATAGTTCAATTGACACAATTATATTAACAAAAATATTTTAAGATTCAAATTATCTCTCCAACCGAATTATGAAAATTAGAATAAATAATAAGTAAATAAAAAGGCATTGATAAACTAATAAACATGCCAGATAATTTGGTTTTGTAGTTCATTAAATCATTGAAGAAATCAAACGGCTTTGGTTTGGTAACAGCCCATGAGATAATAGGATAAACGAAACCAAAATAAAAAAGAATTATTTCCGTTGCCGGGACTTGAACCCGGGTCACTCGGGTGAGAGCCGAGCATCCTAACCAACTAGACTACAACGGATCGGTGCTATGATGGCTTATTTGTTGCATTTTAACCGTTATTTTGCATTAACAGGTTTTCTCCAATTGCTTGAGATCAAGTGGACGAACAGGGATCATAGCATCAGAGGAAGAGGATGTGCCCGTAGCAGTGGAAGAGAGTTACTCTGGCAACTACATTGTTGTATTTGACCCTCTTGATGGGTCATCAAACATTGATGCAGCTGTGTCCACTGGCTCTATCTTTGGTATATACAGCCCAAATGATGAGTGCCTCGCTGATGTTGGTGACGACGACTCCACTGTATGTCCACCTCTCTCCCTCATTCATTCCAAGATAAATAGTTTTTTTTTTTTTCTTTTCTTTTTTTGCATGTTTCATTTAAGAAAAATTGTTCTTACACATTTGTTGATGTACACTCCTTACATTGATTTTAGTGATACAACATAATTTCACATATGATGTCCACATTTAAAACGTGAAACGTGCTATCTATGATGAAATAAATTCTTAATTGTTTGTATATGGCAATTTGGCAGCTTGACAAAGCGGAACAGAGGTGTGTTGTGAGCGTGTGCCAACCAGGAAGCAACCTTCTTGCTTCTGGTTATTGCATGTACTCAAGCTCTGTGATCTTTGTTCTCACAATTGGAAATGGTGTATTTGCATTCTCCTTGGACCCTATGTATGGGGAATTCTTGTTGACTCAAGAAAAGATCCAGATACCGAAAGCTGGAAAAATCTACTCATTCAATGAAGGGAACTATCAGCTTTGGGATGACAAGTTGAAGAAGTACATTGATGATCTCAAGGACCCAGGTCCCAGTGGCAAGCCCTATTCTTCTCGGTATATTGGTAGTTTGGTTGGTGATTTCCATCGGACACTGCTCTATGGTGGCATTTATGGGTACCCTAGAGACAAGAAGAGCAAGAATGGGAAGCTGAGGCTCTTGTATGAGTGTGCTCCAATGAGCTTTATAGTGGAACAAGCTGGTGGGAAAGGATCAGATGGCCAGAACAGAATACTTGACATTACACCAGTTGAGGTGAGTAAATTTATATAAAATTATAGTCTGCTTAGCTTTTTGTTGATAATAATAATAACTAGGATTGTGCTTTTGATCCCATTTCTTGGACAGATCCATCAACGTGTTCCACTTTACATTGGAAGCCAGGAGGAAGTCGAGAAATTGGAGAAGTATTTAGCTTGATGAACATGTTATAGCCAAGAAAGTAATTTTGTTAGCAAATTCAATAGTTTCTTCATGCAAGAAATACTCTAAATTGGAATTAAGAAAGAAAAAAGTTGTTTGTTATATACTTTGTGCCAAAATCTTTTGTTGCTGGGCAGAAACATACTGAGGTCCTTCGGGAATTTTAACACAAGGCCGCTGTGCAAGGTCAAATGAAGAGACTTTCAAAGCAGAGCTTGCATCTAGCTTGTTAAGCAAGTGACAGTGACATGAGTACTGCATATATCTCTAATTTGGGGACATAGAAATTTTTGGAACAACATAAATTTTCCACTAATATACTGTAAAAAGATCATTTTTATTTTGATGATGCCAAAAAATCGTCAGTAAGTCGCACGGTCCTTACGTACTCGATACCAGACCTGCACAACACAGAAAAAGAAGAAGACCTTACAAAGAGTACCGATATGGTACTGGCCAAATACCCTCCAAAAGTTAAGTTAGAGAACTTTTCACAACTCTAGAGTACCAACTGAACTAGGGGAAATTATGCGCACCTTTGTAAAAGAGGGTTTTGGGGGTTATATAGTGGTATAGATTTGACCTTAATTTCTTAAGGAGGAAGGCCTTTCCTTATGGGGAGAACTCTCCATCAAACTTCCGGATTTTTCAGGATGGTCTTCATTGTAGATGACCCTCAATTATGGTTAGGCATAGGGTGCAAGGTTTTTCCATATTAAGATTTTTGATGAGCACTTCCAGCCACGTGAGTACTATGCGTCCCCCTCTATTGGGTTCGTCCATCTAGGATCTGTCCCCTTTGTTGGGTCTGCCCATATTGAGGTTCGCCTAACTGAGGTTCGCTTCCTCTGGATCCATCTGCCCATGAAAATGTATTCGTTAGTCTTGTCATGTCGTCAACTTTGTAGGTCTAGAAATACCCTTATCAGTTGCCCCCTCAGCATATGTGTCCATCAGTTTTACCCTAAACAGACTCATGGGGTGACAGATTCTTGCAGCCGTCATCTCTTTCCTCAGGAGTTACGCTTTGATTGATGGGGTAGTTGAGGGTATTCGCTACGCGTTTTGAGTGGCATTGAGGTCGTCGAAAAAAATGTACCCTTTGATCAGCCTAAGGATTTTTACTTTTAAATTTATTTTGAGAACAGTAGTTTCGTATATGCTAAGCTCTTTTGAGAACAATGGCTTTTTGTAAGGATAACGATTGTCGCTCATTGGTTTTTTGAGCTTCCTTTGCTTCTGTCGCTCTTATATATTCTTGTTTGACCTCTTTCTTTTGTGTCATGAAAAATTCCTAAGTGCTTTAACCCGTCCTTCTTGCGAACTTAGTAATAGTTTAGGTACGTCTCATTATACATCTTTCATCTGTCCACCTTGTGGATTTGTTAATAATTAGATGTACTACATTGTATATCTTTCACCCATCCACCTTGTGGACTTAGTCAATGTATCCGTCCATCTTGTGGACATGAATTTGGATGCTTTTTGACACATCTATTCATTTTGTGGACTCAGTTCATATATCCATCCATCTTTATAACATGAGTTGTCATCTGTCCACTTTGTGTTAATGAGCAAGTAAATAGTCCTAGATTCAAGGAGAAAATAAGAAAGTGATAAAGAAACATGTAAGAATATGGAATACAATCATATATGCATATATCGTATTGGCCATAACTAGGAATATCATATCTGTTTCTTACATAAAAAGAAAGTGGCCTTGATAAGCTGTCTTGACATTGACATGTTTGAATTATGTCATTACTTTGGCGAGCTTCTATTCTACTTTAGTTCATATATCCGTCCATCTTGTGGACAGTAAATTTTGAATACTGGTTTGTATCCATCCATTCTATGGTAAGAGGGCTTAAATTTTACCGAGACACTTGTGAAGGGCTTGGTTCATCCGTCCTCTAGTAGGTAGGAAGACTTAGATCTTTTACCAAGGCGCTTATGAGTGGCTTAGTTCGTTCATCCACCCATAGGTAGGACTATTGACCGAGGTACTCGTGGGTGGCTAGTTTTGTCCATCCAACCCTTAGGTAGAAGGACTTAGATTTTTGACCAAGGCACTCGGGAGTGTCTTAGTTCGTCCTTCCTTCCGTAGGTAGGAAGACTTAAACTTTTGACCAAGGCACTCATGAGTAGCTTGGTTCGTCCTTCCACCCATAGGTAGGGCTTAAAATTTTTTACCAAGGCACTTGCGAGTGGCTTGGTTCATTTGTCCTCCCATAGGTAGAAAGAATTAGTTTTTTTACCAAGGCACTCATAGGTGGCTTGGTTCGTCCATCCACTTGTGGGTAGGAGACTTACATTTTTACGAAGGTACCCATGGGTGGCTTGGTTCGTCCTTTTAAGGACTTGATGCATTTTAGGAATGAACCCATCCATGTAGTACTTATAACTTAACCTGTAGTCGTGAACCCGTCCACTTTGGACTTAATTCGTTCTTTTTAAGGATTTAGTATCAGACTCGTCCATTTATGGACTTAGTAATGAATTTGTCCACTTAAGGACTTCGTAATGAACTCGTCCATTTGTGGACTTTGTAATGAACTCGTCCACTTATGGACTTGGAAATGAATTCGTCCATTTAAGGACTACGTAATAAACTCGTCCACCTGTGGACTTCGTAATAAACTCGTCCACTTGTGGACTTTGTAATAAAATCGTCCACTTGTGGACTTCGTAATGAATCCGTCCTCTTAAGGACTTCATAATGAACTCGTCCACTTGTGGACTTAGTAATGAACTCGTCCACTTATGGACTTCGTAATGAATCTGTCCACTTAAGGACTTCGTAATGAACTCGTCCACTTGTGGACTTGGTAATGAACTCATCCACTTATGGACTTGGTAATGAATTCGTCCACTTAAGGACTTCGTAATCAACTCGTTCGCTTGTGGACTTAGTGATGAACTTGTCTGCTTGTGGACTTTGTAATGAACTCATCCATTTGTGGACTTTATAATGAACTCGTCCATTTAAGGACTTCATAATAAACTCGTCCACTTAAGGACTTCGTAATGAACTCGTCTGCTTGTGGACTTGGTAATGAACTCGTCCGCTTGTGGAAGAGTTTATTACGAAGTCCTTAAGTGGACGAATTCATTACCAATTCCATAAGTAGACGAACTAATGATGCCAAAAAATCGTCACTAAGTCGCACAGTCCTCACGTACTCAATACCAAACCTACACAACATAAAAAAAAGAAGAATACCTTATAGAAAGTACTGGTGTGGTACCGGCCAAATACCCTCTGAATGTTAAGTTAGAGAACTCTTCACAACTCTAGAGTACCAAAGCTAGGGAAAATTATGCATACCTTTGTGAAAGGGGGTTTTGGGGGTTATATAGTGGTGTAGATTTGACCTTAATTTCTTGAGGAGGAAGGCCTTTCCTTATGGGGAGAACTCTCCATCAAATTTCTGGATTTTTCGAGATGGTCTTCATTGTAGATGACCCTCAATTATGGTTGGGCGTAAGGTGCAAGGCTTTTCCATATCAGGATTTTTGGTGAGCACTTCCAACCACGTGGGAGCCACGTGAGTACCCTGTGTCCCCCTCTATTAGGTCCATCCACCTGGGGTCCGTCCCCTTTGTTGGGTCTGTCCATATTGAGGTTCGCCTAACTAAGGTTCGCTTCCTCTTGATCCATCTGCTGACGAAAATGTATTCGTCAGTCTTGTCATGTCGTCAGCTTTGTAGGTCTAAAAATACCCTTATCATATTTTAAATAAATTCATTACATGCATGTTTCAAATGAAACATTACAAATTCAAAGGTGTACAACTACAAACTCTCACGATATTAACTAACGCGATTCAAATAAAAAATACCAACAATAAGTATTGGTTGCAATGAATGCTAGTGCATGTGATAGATGCAAGTTTTTTGTTGTACCAGAGTCACCAATGTTAGTCATATACTATATAATACTCCAAAAAAATTATTAGGTACTCCCAAAATATAGTTACATGCTACTCTGTCCCCTCACATAAATGGTAAATCCCATTTATTTTAATTAGTTAAAAAATGTACTCTATGTAAGAGAGAGGGAGGGAGTACCATGTACCATAGTTGTCAGTATCGTACGATACACGATACGTATCGTACGATACGTATCAAATCGTGTGTAAAAAGTTCCGTATCGTATCAGCGTATCGTAAGTACTCATGAATCGTACGATACAGTGTGTGTATTGTATGAATCGTATCGTATCGTATCGTAAAATTATACGTATCGTACGATACATAGACAAATGCTTTAAAATGAGATTTTTTGTTAAAATTTGTACTTTTATTTGAATCTAACAAGTTGTTAGATTTGTTTTTAACACAAAATTATTACTTTTCTTAATTTAGCTTACTAAAATAACATATTCATAAGTTTTTTTCCTCTCCCTCCTACAATTGACTACACAGTACACACTTACCTTTCACTTTAATATTTTAATTTTTTTTTTAATTTTTTATTTTTATTTTAATTGTTATTGTTATAAGTCCAAGAAACTAGAATGCCAAAAAAAATTTATAGAAATGGAAAGAACAAGAAGAGATAGTAAATGTTAATGACGAATAACAATGAAGAAAATTTTAATGAAGAAATAAATTTGCAAAATTATAAATATGATGATAGCGTTAACTTAGATGGGGTTGATTAGGCAATTTGATGAATATGATGAAAATAAATTTTTATTTTTGAGTCATTTGTAATATATTATCACTTTTGAATTTAAGTAATTTTAATGAGAGATAGGTTGCTTGGTCGTCCATCCACTTGTGGGTAGGAGACTTATATTTTTACGAAGGTACTCATGGGTGGCTTGGTTTGTCCTTTTAAGGACTTGATGCATTTTAGGAATGAACGCATCCATGTAGTACTTATAACTTAACCTGTAGGCGTGAACCCGTCCACTTTAGACTTAATTCGTTCTTTTTAAGGATTTAGTATCAGACTCGTCCATTTATGGACTTAGTAATGAATTTGTCCACTTAAGGACTTCGTAATGAACTCGTCCATTTGTGGACTTTGTAATGAACTCGTCCACTTGTGGACTTGGAAATGAATTCGTCCATTTAAGGACTACGTAATAAACTCGTCCACCTGTGGACTTCGTAATAAACTCGTCCACTTGTGGACTTTGTAATAAAATCGCCCACTTGTGGACTTCGTAATGAATTCGTCCACTTAAGGACTTCGTAATGAACTCGTCAACTTGTGGACTTCGTAATGAACTCGTCCACTTGTGGACTTCGTAATGAATCTGTCCACTTAAGGACTTCGTAATGAACTTGTCCACTTGTGGACTTGGTAATGAACTCATCCACTTATGGACTTGGTAATGAATTTATCCACTTAAAGACTTCGTAATGAACTCGTCCGCTTGTGGACTTGGTGATGAACTCGTCCGCTTGTGGACTTTGTAATGAACTCATCCATTTGTGGACTTTATAATGAACTCGTCCATTTAAGGACTTCGTAATAAACTCGTCCACTTAAGGACTTCATAATGAACTCGTCTGCTTGTGGACTTGGTAGTGAACTTGTCCGCTTGTGGAAGAGTTTATTACGAAGTCCTTAAGTGGACGAATTCATTACCAAGTCCACAAGTAGACGAACTAATGATGCCAAAAAATCATCACTAAGTCGCACAGTCCTTACGTTCTCGATACCAAACCTGTACAACACAAAAAAAGAAGAATACCTTATAGAGAGTACTAGTGTGGTACCAGCCAAATACCCTCCGAATGTTAAGTTAGAGAACTCTTCACAACTCTAGAGTACCAAAGCTAGGGAAAATTATGCGTACCTTTGTGAAAGAGGGTTTTGGGGGTTATATAGTGGTGTAGATTTGACCTTAATTTCTTGAGGAGGAAGGCCTTTCCTTATGGGGAGAACTCTCCATCAAATTTCTGGATTTTTCGAGATGGTCTTCATTGTAGATGACCCTCAATTATGGTTGGGCGTAAGGTGCAAGGCTTTTCCATATCAGGATTTTTGGTGAGCACTTCCAGCCACGTGGGAGCCACGTGAGTACCATGCGTCCCCCTCTATTAGGTCCATCCACCTGGGGTCCGTCCCCTTTGTTGGGTCTGTCCATATTGAGGTTCGCCTAACTAAGGTTCGCTTCCTCTAGATCCATCTGCCGACGAAAATGTATTCGTCAGTCTTGTCATGTCGTCAGCTTTGTAGGTCTAAAAATACCCTTATCATATTTTAAATAAATTCATTACATGCATGTTTCAAATGAAACATTACAAATTCAAAGGTGTACAACTACAAACTCTCACGATATTAACTAACGTGATTCAAATAAAAAATACCAACAATAAGTATTGGTTGCAATGAATGCTAGTGCATGTGATAGATGCAAGTTTTTTGTTGTACCAGAGTCACCAATGCTAGTCATATACTATATAATACTCCAAAAAATTATTAGGTACTCCCAAAATATAGTTACATGCTACTCTGTCCCCTCACATAAATGGTAAATCCCATTTATTTTAATTAGTTAAAAAATGTACTCTATGTAAGAGGGAGGGAGTACCATGTACTATAACATATAAAATGTCATTAACCACTTGATTGACCATGTTGCATAAAAAATACATGTCATACTAAATTGACCTCGACCATCAAAAGAAAGGGTAAGGATCATAGGTTTTATAATCCATTTAGAACTATTCATTTCTAACCCAAATCTAATCAAATCAAACCTAAACCCAATTGACCCAAATTGTTTGTTAGGTCTACCCAAAACCCATTCCAAAAGGATTTTTTTTTTTTTTTTTTTGGGCATAACATAGAAACACTACGAAGATTTTTAAAAAAAAAAAATACAAGTACTACAGTTGCCAAGTTTTGACAATGCAATTTCCTAAATGTATGTTCAATCCACACGTTGGGTAAGGTTTCCAAGAGGTTCCTACTATTAGAGAGAAGATGTTTCAAGATAGGTTAGCTAAGTTGCAGGGCCGACTCTATGTTATTGGCGAATGAGGCGATTAAGGCCCCCAAGTAGAAAAAATGCCCCAAATTTTAACCAATATGATTGTTTCTTTCATTGTAATAGTATTAATTAAAGTCGAATATTAACCTGTAAATAAAATAATATTTGTTTATCAAATGAAAAAAAAAATGCTACATCCATAATATTTTTTTTTTAATAAATCATAATTGTCAAGTTATTACTGACTATTAATGGTGTGGCAAAAAAGTAATTTCAATGGTGGGTTCAAATTAGAACTAATAACAACTTAACACCTATGATTTATTGTGAAAATGTTGTAAATATAGCACTTCTAAAAAATTTTATTTAAAAATTTAAAAAAAAAAAAAAAAAAAGCAATACGCAAACAAAAAAAAAAAATTCACAACAATTGAGTTGACAAATTTTTAATATGGCAAACTGTAGGGTTAAAGGCCCAAATCATATATTGGGCCTTGGGCCTTGGCCAAGAGCATGAGTTGTCCAAGGACGATTAAACAGTAGTTAGTGGTTTGAGCTCAGAGCTTCATGAACATAATATGACTGGGAAGGTGGTCCGATGAGGAATATCTCCTCGAACAAGCTAAACACGGACCAAATATGGATCACATTGATCAAAACGATCTTCTAGGAAGCTCCAGTGACAGGGACGTACACCTCGAGTGTACCAAAAAGTGGAAGCTAAGAGGTACCTAAGGAAAAGCTGTTACCACCGCATTTAATGCACTACAGCTACTTTTCTGACCGCATTTATGTGGAGAAGACCCTTGAACAGTGCTGTCTTGGCTACCACAACTCACAGAAAGCCAGAATAAGTGTTTGATGGGATGGGCACACAAGTGGTGGCTTGGATAATCAACAAATGAAAGACCAAGATCACCAATAGGGAGATATATAATGTAAGAGACCCCTGAAGGAAGGAGGATCAAAAAATAAAGAAAGAAACACTGTAACAATATAAAACCAGGCTTGTAATAAAACTTCAAAGGCAATACCTAAGAATCAGTCTCCTTAGACTTGGCCGAGGACGTTTTTCCTTAATGAACGTCTATTATCTTTCTTTCTTTGTCATCGAAATCTATTGATCTGTTACTTAATTCACTAAAACCCAGTTTTCCAACACATTCTCTTCAAATTTATTATTTGGGCTTTTTGGGCTTAAGTCCATACATCCATTGGACTAGGAGTTCAAATCAGATCCTTACAATTGGTGCCGTCTGTGGGAAGAATACTTGGGTGATAATGAGTGCAACATTCAACCATGGTAGGTTCAGGTCCACACCAGGCAGAATCCATAGGATCCCAACATGAAAATCCCTTTGTCAACCTCGAGCGAAGAAGAGATCGGGAAGGGAGTGTGAATACTATCCGGACCGGTAGAAGCCAGTCCCAGGGAAAGGATCACCTCTCTCATGAGGAGAATACCAAAGCCCTGCCACTGGAAGTTGACCAGTTAAAGAGAAAGCTACGTCATGCACAGTGAAAGCGAGCCTCCTCCAGCCCTGACGCCTCCCCTAATGGTGGAAAGGATGCCAATTACAGACGAAGGTCAAGGACCCCACCTAGGGAGTCTTTCTCCTACTATTAATGGTGGGGCAAAAAAGTAATTTTAATGGTGGGTTCAAATTAGAAATAGTAACAACTTAACACCTAGGATTTACTATGAAAATGTTGTAAATGTAGCACTTCTAAAAAATTTTATTTAAAATAAAAAATAAAAAATAAAAGAGCAATACGCAAACAAACAAACAAAAAAAAATCACAACAGTTGAGTTGACAAATTTTTAATATAGCAAACTTTTACTAATTTTCATTTAAGTCCACCACTAACATCATCTTTTTACTTACCACCATCAAGTTGCCACATTAATTGGTGTAAAATATTTTTCAAATTTTTTAGGTCTATAGATTTTCTCAACAGCAAAAAAAAATACTAATTAATTAGTAATTTTCATCTAAAACAAGAAAATTGAGTTTAAATAATATTTATAAAAAAGATTTAACTTCATATTTAAGTATATATAATGGCTCAATTTAGTTTTGGCTACTGAAATGCATCAAGCCGTCCTACTGAGTTGCTATTGCTTGTTGAGTTGCTATTTATTAAGTGGAAAACTCCACATATAAAAGCATTCACAACAGTGGAGCTATAATTATAGCTATTTGGCACCATAAAAAACCACTTTATCTATTTTACCTACACATATGCTGCAACAGTGGATCTATTTTAGGTTTCAACACAATAAAATAATATATATCCACAATCGGCTATTTGTTATTTTTTTCACTATTCATCTTCTCTCTATCTTCTCCCTCTCTTCCCTCTCTTCAACCCACAACCCTTCACGGCACCACCACCATCACCACAGAAAAACCACAGAAAAACTCATTAAAATAATAAAAACATCCACAGATAAAAAAATAATAATAAATAAATAAATAAAAACCAACACAGCGGAACAAATCGGTGATGGAGCTAGCACCTCAGACCACCATCAAACCCACCATCTGAGCTTGATTGAGAGAGAGAAGAAACAAGACCAAGAGGCACAACACCCACCGACCCATGCCATCGCCAATCGCTGATCAGCCATCGCCGAACCAGATTCCCCAAATCAAACCCAAACCACCGTTGAACTAGACCAGCCATCGCCGATCACGCCATGAGACTGAGTCTGATGAAAAGAAAGAGAGAAAAGATAGAGAAGGAAGAGAGAGAGCTGAGACTGAGTCTGACAAAAAGAAAGAGAGAAAAGATAGAAAAGGAAGAGAGAGAGAGAATATTTTAATGAAAAGAAGAGAGAAAAGTTAAATAAAATATTTTTTTTTTTTTTAGCTTTGAAGCTACAGTGCACATCTATAGATAGATGTGCATTGTAGCTGTATAGGTAAAAATTATACATATAGCTTCACTGCTATAGAAGGATTTTAGGTATTTAAGGAGCTAAAAATACCAATATAGCTTTTTAGCACCACTACAGTGAATGCTCTAAGTTAGAAATATCAACACTTATTGCTAAAAATAGCATTCCATCACATAGAGCCCACATCTCGACCGTGATGGTGGTAAGTATATTAAAGTTACGAATGAAGCCTTTAATCGAACTCCCTTCACTCTCGCAAAAGATCTACCTGGATACCCAATTGAAGAACCATCCCTGTTCAGTTTCACCATCCACCCATCCAAATTAATCTAACTTATTGGTGTGTGTTTAACTTCAAATTAAAATGTTAGCTTATTTTACTATTCAGCTTATTTTTACTACTATTTATGAGGTTCACTGCACTTTTTGATACTATTTATAGGTCTTAATATACTTTTTTAACTAACTTTTACCTTAATTTACAGTATTTTCAATAAAAATAAAAATTTAATTTTAGCAAAATAAACGAATCTTAAATATTTCCTTAATACCCTTTTTCAAGACAAAAAAAATAAATAAATAAATAAAAATTAATCCTTAATACCCCACCTAATAAAGCCACCTTCCCGTGTTTGAAAGTTTTTTTTTTTTTTTTTTTTTTTTATTTTTTTTTTTCCTTCAGTTATTTTTGTTTTGATAAACTTTTTGCCTTCAGTTACTCGGAATTTTCATCCTAGGGAATCACAATCACACAATTGTCAAAGGTAGCAAGATAAGCAGGGCCCTGTAATAGCGAACTGAGAGCCACAGAGAGAGAGAGAGAGAGAATGGTTGCAGTAACTGCAACTTCGTCTTACCAAAACCACACCTTCTTCTCCAACTTTCTTTCTTCTTCTCCTAATTCTAACCTCTTTCCTCTCCATCTTCGCTGCCTCAAGAGACAGTCATTCACAAGCGATGTCACTGCGGCCAGGATCCGATGCAAAGCAGCTCTGGGATCCACAGAGACCAAACTGCAAAAGAAGAGCCAGTATGATATTGAGAACCTAACAATATGGCTGCTAAAGCAAGAACAAGCAGGTAATATTGACGCCGAGCTCACGATTGTCCTCTCAAGCATCTCATTGGCTTGCAAGCAAATCGCTTCGCTGCTTCAGAGGTCAAGCATTATTAATCTCACTGGGGCTCATGGAACTATCAATATCCAAGGTGAAGATCAGAAGAAACTTGACGTTATCTCCAATGAGGTTGGTTTTGCGTTGAACTTTTTATTAAACCATACAAAATTACGAACCATGTTTTCACCCGTTATAAAAAGTATACCAATGGCACCAATCAATTTATAAGCTTTTTTTTTTTGTTCTTATATTATATTGGTAGAAAGTAACATCCTCTTAACTTTGATCGATCAATTTAGTTCTTTGAATTATTTTTTTTTTTTCATTTACTTCTTTGATCTTTCACTTCAATCTGTTTTTAATTTAGTCCTTACTTCAAGTTTCATCAATTTTAATGTTGATTTTAATCATTTTCATTTTCCAAAATGATACTATATTGGTATTTGGTGGACATGGAAATTAGGATTGAAATGAAACAATAAAACATAAAAGTTCTGAATAAATAAATAAATAACGACGAAGTTTATGTAATTTGTATTTTAACCTCCTTATTAATAATAATAATAATAATAATAGCAGTACTGAGTTAACCATAAACATTTTAGACTATAGTGAGGCACATATAGTTATTCCATTGCAATTTATGATTTAAGATTTCAAATTATCCAAATGCAATTTTAGCACAGTAGCCAATGAGGTCTAATTCTGCTGATAACTTCTCCCATTATAAGCTTTAGGTGAACGGTGTAATCTACTCAACATTAAGCTTGACAAAAAGAGTTAACGATGGGTTCTTAATTTGCAGTTGTTCTGCAACTGCCTAAGGTCTTGTGGCCGCACGGGGATTATAGCATCCGAGGAAGAAGATATACCTGTTGCGGTGGAGGAAACTTACTCGGGAAACTACATTGTAGTGTTTGACCCTATTGACGGATCTGCCAACATTGACACCTCCTTGACTACTGGCTCCATCTTTGGCATATATGGCCCTGATGAGCAATGTCTTGTTGACATTGACGATAACTCCACGGTAATCCTCTCATTTTGCATTTTCTGTAAGCAAATGCATGAAAAGTGAATACAGACAATTCTAAATCGTTTTGTCTCTATTGTTAATCTCACTTTACTTGGTTTCCCAGCCTATTTGGATGCAGAAGAGCCCCTCGTACTTGTCTCAAAAGTCCAAAATAATCGCATGCCTAATGGTGATGTGTCTCAAACACATGTTTTAAAATAAAATGACATTTAATCTATGCCATCCTAACATTTTGCAACATGGGTAAAGAATTTGATCCAAGACATGCTTAATGGGAAACATCAAACAGCATTTTAATGCACAAACTGATTTCATGTTAAAAACCTCAGCTCAATGTCCCAAGGGGATAGGCATACAGTTCTCTTAGCAAACTTGTTGATTGCCTTGGTCCAGCATACCCTATAACTATAAGAGATAGGGAACTACAGTACTATTATTGCAATGCTTCCATTCCTGTTAATTTGTATAATTGTTCAACTCTGCAACAACACAGCTAGATCAGGAAAAACAGAAATGCATCACCAGTGTTTGCCAGCCAGGAAGCAACCTACTGGCCGCTGGCTATTGCCTATATTCAAGCTCAGTTGTCTTTACACTCTCAATAGGGAAAGGGGTGTTTGCATTCACCTTGGACCCCTCACATGGGGAATTTGTTTTAACACATGAAAATATAGAGATACCAAAATTGGGAAAAATCTATTCATTCAATGAAGGTAATTATGACCTATGGGATGAAAAACTGAAGAAATACCTCAGCCACCTTAGGCTGCCAGGCTCCAATGGCAAGCCCTATTCTGGTCGTTACATAGGATGCCTTGTGGGGGAAATCCATAGAATGTTGCTATATGGTGGTATCTATGGTAATCCCAAGAACAAGAACAGCAAAAATGGGAACTTGAGGCTCTTGTATGAGTGTGCACCAATGAGCTATCTAGTAGAACAAGCTGGAGGGAAAGCAACAGATGGTCACCAGAGAATACTTGACATCAAACCAGAGGAGGTAATAAAAGCTTCTCATTATCAATAGTTTTTTTGCAAAATCAAACATAGCACTTCTACAATTGATTTATGTAACAAATGTAAAAAGATATTGGAAATTTGTGCTACAATAGGGACTAACCCACAAATTCAAAGAGCTTCTTTGAACAAAAGAAGTGTCTTGCTATCAGTTGTAAAATTCACTAGGAAAGAGTAATTTCATAAGGAATTTAATTCCAACCATAGCTGACATTTACTTTCTTCTTCGTCAGGTTCACCAGCGTACACCAATTTTCATTGGAAGCCCAGATGAAGTAGAGAAACTGCAGACATTCTTGGCTTGATACAAAATGTCCTTAATTTGTCCTCTTTATTCCTATGAATATGTTTAAGCATTCGATTCACATTTGAACAGAAAAGGGAAAACTAAGTACATTTGATCAAGAATTTTCAAGGAATTTGATTCTTCAATGTTCATTTGTTAACAGCAACCTCCACAAAAATGTACAGCCCCTATGTCAACTTAAGAGTCATTCCTTCAACCAGTCAGTTGCTTGCAAAGCAATTATCCCGATCCAAATTACTCCTACAACTTTTTGCTGCAATTTCAAAGACCACAAATTAATAAGTGTAGGCCTTCAAACAAAAATGAGAGGAAACATGAGAAAAGGAGAATTAAACAATGAACTTACCAGGGCTTAAAATCCGTATGCATTTTGTTATGGACTTCACTGCAGTCAGAGAATCCGAGCCTGCAGCAATGAATTACTTTTATTAATTTTACAGTGCATGGATAGTATTAACATTGTAGAGATGTAAAGGATCAATTTTATCACCATTCATATTCATGCCTTTCTCTGATAGTACTTCAGTCACAGTTGACGTATATTCTGACATAACTTGATTAGCCCCCACATTACCATCCACCGATTCATGAGATGATGATCTGCATAATGCAGAAAAGAATGTCAGATAAAATAATTGGAGCAACACTGGTGAATAATCAAGGAAAGAAAAGTAAATAGGAAATACAATTGGCTCAAATAAAAACAATACCCTGAAACAGTGTCAATCGAAGAACCCAGGGATGGATTGCAAGTATAATCAATTCCTTCACAGCCAAGATCAAGATCATCTAACATTTCAGTGAAGGAGAAATCTCCAAATGCATCTAAATTAGACAGATCAATATCAAAAATGTCCACTTCCTTTCCAGACTCTGGTGTAGAAATTTCATCAGCAATAGGTTTGTCTGAGTTTGTTGCCACATCAGATCCATCAAAATCTAGCCTTCCTTTAACATGATCCCTCTTACTCTGTCTCTTCAAATTTGTCTTAATTGGTGAGGAGGAAATGCAATGGCTCCTCTCCATAGCGTACATAATTTGTTTGTTTGGACTCACAGTAACTCTCTTCGATGAGATTACAGTGCAACGAGTTGGTGTAACCTCTTGAGGAGTATTGCTGTTACTACAATTGACATTGGAAGAAATCTCCAGAGGAGATGTGGATTTATCACTTTGACTGGAGTTTGCTCTTGCAGGAGTCTTAGGACCAGATGAATTGCTTGGAATGGAGAGCGAAGGCTGGTTGAACAAACATTTGGCAACACTGGATCCTTGAACCAACGGCCCGACAGGATGAGAGTTATCAGGCGATGGTTGCAATGCACTAGATGGCTGAGCAATTTCCTGACAATCAACTGTATTAACTGATTGTGAAAGTATATTTGCACCTGCAACAAGAAGAGATCTCAAATAAATTTTGGGGACCAGAAATAAGAACAATTAGAGACATAGCATAAAAGCTAAAGTCTGAATAAAAACTACCTCTGTTTGGAAGCTTTCTGGTGGGTAACTCACAGCGAGATCTCTTTGCAGCTGGAGGCGCATCTGTTGCAACCCTAACATGCTTTCTTTTTTGTGCAGATGGATCTGTGATTGGTGTGTATAAAGTCCCAGGATTCATAATGGCGTTGGAAGGAGTGGACACTGGTTGAACAGTCGGCGTATTTTGCACTGGCCAGCCTAATTGGTGCACACCAAGACAAACAAAATTACTCTTAGATTGTCTTCTCGGTTCATATCATGGCATTAAATACAAAAGTCATACAAAGTAAAGTGCTTGATATAAACTAACCTAATCATTTATAGAGCAAACTCTCGATGGCCCGATACATTGGAATTGCAAATAAACTAATGTGCTTAGTACCACAAGCCAACCCCAAATCCCAATTGTTCAACCTAAGACTACAATCGGCCTAGCACAATTCATGAATCAATAATAGATAGATCTCAGTTGTTACAAGTGGTTCCTAATTCTTACATCTCCCAAAAGTTTAGAAAAAAAAAAAAAAAAACCAATCATTTTGCATTTGCTTTTCCAATTTTACATCAAATCAAGTATAATGGGAATAAGCTAGTACAAGCCCTAATCATTTCCCAGAAACACTTGCTATGAATCTATACAAAAACTACCACAATTCAAAGAAAATCCGCAAAGCCTAACTCAGAGTTAGCATATAACATTCACAAAGCGCTTCAATAATATTATCAAACGTAAAGTCTACAACACACAGAATTAACCACTTGGATCAAGATTGTACCTGAAGTACTAGCTTGGACTGGTTGTGGAACCGCCACAACAGCAGATCTCGTGGTGTCAGCGGCCATATTCGGTGGCAGCGACGGGAGGCTTCCGCTTGCATTGTAAGTGTTCATGGCGGATTGCATACCGTGCAAGAGCGTTTGAACCCGAGATTTCTCTTGATCCAATCGAGCCCTTTCTTGCTCCAACATCACCTTCTGCTCCTTCAAACTAATGTACTCATTCAACATCGCCCCCAAAGTCAACAAGCTCTTCGGTGCCTATAACAAAAAAAAAACCCATTATAGATTGAGTAGCCAAAATCAAAACCCAATTCGCAGATTTTTAGAAAAATAACAAAAACCCATTATAGATTGAGTAGCAAAAATCAAAACCCAAATCGTAGAATTTTAGTAAAAATGTAAAAGGGTACCTCTTGAACTGGGGATGTGGAGATGAGAGAAGAAGCTTCGGTTCTGAAACTGGAGCGAGTTTGGGAGTAGTTGTTGTCGCAGAGATAGCGATCCACGATGAATGCGACTTGGAGAGGGGTCACTTTTCCCTTTCCGAAACTCTCAGCCTTTTTAGCTCTCGATCTATTTCCCATTTCTTCAAAAAACAAAAAACAAGTGGGTTTTTTTGGGTCTAGAGAGCTCAGAGCAGTTGAAGTTTTCAGATCGGAGTGAGTGAGAGAAAAAATGTGGAGGTTTATGGGAAGAGGGAAAGAAAGAAAAGGGAGGGGACGAGGAAAAGAAAGACGCGGGAGTTATTTGAAATTTTTGGAGCAAAATAAAATGTGTGGGAGTTGAGTAATGAGTAACGAGGAAGTTTTAGCGGTAATTTGGAACAGTTTGGGGTTGGGCTTTCCCTCCCTTTTGGAAATTTATTGTGTGTGAGAATCTCATGACTCGAGGAAGTTTTATACTAATTAAATTACACTTTTATTTATGGCAAGTGTATAAAAGTATAAATGTGGATTAAAGGTATGAACATTGAACCCGACATATAATGCTGCGTTAGCCACTAATTTTGTTCTTTCGTATTCATTCATATTTTACTTCTTCTTTTTTTTTTTTTTTTTGGGGGAGAATCTATTGATCTATTTCTTTTTTCTCTAACAAATAATAATAATAATAATTGATTGCCTTAATTAAATATATCAAGTAGCAACTATACTTTTAGCCCATTAATAATAAAAAAATGTTATGTCCACAATATTTTTACAATAAATTATAGGTGTTAAGTTGTTATTAATTATAATTTGAACTTACCATTTAAATTATTTTTTTACCCATAAATAACAGTCAGTATCAACCTATCACAAAATATTTATTATGAAAATATTATAAACATAACATTTTTCTTAATAATAATTTGATTTGGCAATATAAGTGCGGAATAATTCATGTGCATCCATCCATACAAGATACCATCTAAATTTGTAATAAAATTAGCAATACCTTGAACATTTCCTAAGCAGGGGCGCTAGCACGTTAAGGCTAGGGTGGTCACAGGACCACCTTGACCTGGAAAAAAAAAATTTATTATTATTATTATTATTTAAAATTTTATATTTGTCTACCCTTCAAAAAAATTTGTAAACACCCTCAATTTTTTTTATGCCAATAAAGCCCAAAAAAAAAAATTTTGAACTAAAATTTGAAAGAAAAAAAATTATAATATAGCAAGCCCAAATGCCCAATATACCCCAGGGAAAAAAGCCCAAGATCAATCCTCACTCACTACTCAGACAAAATTTTAAATCAAAAAAAATTATAATAATTAAATTTTTATAAACTAAATACCCAATACACCAATTGATCAAATTTTAAACCAAAATTGAGATCCTAACCTAAAGGGAAAAAAGAACCTCATCCTCAGCCCTCAGCAATCAACGTCTCAAGCTCTCAACGAGTAACGCCTCTGCCTCAGACTCAGCAACAACAACAGAGCAACTTAGCAAGACCCCGCCCCTAGTCCCAAAGCACATTGCCGACGACGAGATTAGATTGGAGATTGCCTTGGCCTTAAGCAATAGCAACAAAGCAACTCAGCAAGACCCCGCCCCTGGTCCCAAAGCACATCAACAACAGCGAGATCAGATAAGAGATTGCCTTAGCCTCGAGTCCTCGACATGCTACCGCGGTGCCACCCCTCAAGGTATTTCAGTTCTCTCTCTTTTCGTCTATCTCATCTCTGTTGTGCTCTGAGAGTGAGAGCGGAGCTCTCTTTGTTTCTCTTTGAACTGAAAAATGAGATTCTCTTTGTCTTTGGAATTGAATAGCTTTACCTAATGTCTAATTTGCCTTTATTTGACATTTTGACTATATCGGTTTATGAGTTTGTCGTTTTGTGTATTGTGAATATTCTATATTTCTTTAATGTTTTGTGTAATGTTGATTGGCTCTTGTTTGTTGAGTGGGGGGTGGATGGGGGCCATGGGGCCGTGGGGTTGGATATTTGGATTGGGGAAGTGGACAGGTAGTAAAGGCATTAAAAGTAACTGAACAAGACATTATAAAAGACAAACAAATTAAATTATGTTAGGCAGTGGGTTGAGCCAGTGGATAATGCATAGTGGGGTGTGTGCTAGACTACTAGTAGTCAATAAAGAAAAATAATGAAACAACTAAACAACAATAATTAATAATTATATTAATATTTCAAATGAACTTCTAATTTATTTTTTATTCTTTTGCTAGAATTATGGACAAATATTTTATAAAAAAAAAACCAAGTACCCAAGATTCATCTCCTGTGCAAAATTCATTCCCTGTGCAAGATTCATCTTCATCTTCTAAGCGAATTCATGTTGACTTTAACTTAGAAAATCTTCATTCAAATCCTGGGCTACAAGAAAATATATCATCTTAATAATCATGATGAAATAAGAAGATTTTATTTATAAAAAGGCCCTTGTCAACCTACTCTCCATAAATACCCTCCAACAAATTTTCCTGAAAAGCCTTGTCGATTTAGATCAGATTGGTATGTAAATAGAAACTGGTTGGAATATAGTATAGATAAGGATGCAGTAGTTTGTTTATATTGCTACCTATTTGGGCAAGATGTTGGTAAGCAAGTAGGAGGAGAGACTTTTGTAACGAAGGGATTCAACCTTTAGAATTCGAAAGAGAAGTTATCATCCCATGTTGGAGGAGTTAATAGTGCTCATAATCAAGCTATCAAGAAGAGTGAAGATCTAATGAAGGAAAAGCAACATATTCAAAGTATTTTGATTAAGCAATCAAATCAAGATAAAATTGAATATTGGGTTCAATTAAATGCAATAGTTGATTGCATAAGATTCCTTTATACCTGGGATTAGTGTTTCATGGTCACGATGAATCTCAAGATTCAACTGATAAAAGAAATTTCCTTGAGCTTCTACAATGAATCTATCAATGAAGTGTGGCAAAAAACTCCGAAAAATTGCAAGCTTACCCACCATGAAATTCAAAAAGACATTGTGAATGCAGTTACACATGAAACATCCAAAGCCATCATCAAGGATCTTGACAATGGGTTCTTTTCAATATTAGTTGATAAGTCGCGTGATATCTCAGTGAAAGAGTAAATGGCCCTTGTTCTTCATTATGTGAACAAAAAATGAGTTATTATAGAACGGTTCCTTGGTATTGTACATGTAGCTAGTACTACCACTTTATCACTCAAATTTGCTGTTGAATCTTTATTTTGTGAACATAATTTTAGTTTATCGAAACTACATAGGCAAGATTATGACAGTGCTAGTAATATGCAAGGTGATATCAATGGTCTTAAAACTTGAATTTTGAAAGAGAATAAGTCAGCATTTTATGTCCATTGTTTTGCTCATCAACTTCAATTGACTGTTATTGCTGTTGCTAAAAATCACATTAACATTACTAAATTATTTTTTGTGGTTAGCAATTTAGTAACTGTTGTTGGAGGCTCTTGTAAGAGACGAGATGCTCTTCAAGATGCACAGTTTGCCAAAATTAAAGAAGAATTAGAGAAGGGTGTACGTAGAAGTGGGCAAGGTTTGAATCAAGAGACAAATTTTTAACATCCTAGTGATACACGTTGGAGATCATATTATGGGATTATTCTCAACTTGATTTTGATGTTCTCTACTATTGTTGATGTACTTGAGATTATTGAAGAATATGGCCTCTCTGACCAAAAAAGTTGAAGCTCAATCTATTATGAGGTTAATTCTATTTTTTGAATTTGTATTTGCTCTGCATGCACTTGATGAAAAACATTTTAGGGATCATAAATTAGTTGTCAACAGCATTGCAAAAAAAAATATATATATATATATATATTTAAAAAATCAAGATATAGTAAATGCTATGGATCTTGTTAAAGTGTCTAAGCAATAATTGTAAGTGATGAGAGCTGATGAATGGAAATCTTTATTGACTGAAGTGTCCTCATTTTGTACCACACATGATATTCCTATCTTGAACATTGATGAAATATTTGTAGTTAGTAGAAGGTCGCGACACAACACCCAACAAAATACAAATTTACATCATTATTGTGTTAAGTTATTCTACACAGTCATAGATTTGAAACTTCAAGAGCTTAACAACCGTTTTTCAAAGGCAAATACAGATTTGCTACTTCGTATGGCTTGCTTGAATCCAAGTAATTTATTTGTGGCTTTTGATAAGGAAAAGTTGATATGTCTAGCAAAGTTCTATCCATCTGATTTTTCTAAGACAGTTATCTTGGCACTTGACTCTCAACTTTAGAATTACATTTTTTATATGCGCAGCAATGACTTGTTTTTGGAGCTTCCAGGAACTGGTGAACTTGCTGAAAAGTTAGTGAAGAAAAGGAAGCATGACACTTATCCATTAGTCTATTTGCTTGTGAAGTTAGTTTTGACCATTCCTGTTACTACTGCAACAGTAAAAAGAAGTTGTCAACAATGAAATATCTAAAGAATGAACTGTGCAATCAAATGGGAGATCAGTGGATGAATGATTGCCTGGTTGTGTACGTTTAAAGAGATGTAACTTGTAGCATTGATAATGAGACTATCATGCAATGATTTCATAATATGAAAACTCGTAAAAGGAAATTGTAAATTTTATGTATTTGCGTGTTTTTTTACCGCCACTGTTCCTAAGCAATTCATGTTGGTAGTATTTCCCAAGCTTCCGAATATTTGGGTTGGCCTAGCAACTTATAACTTAATTGGGATTAAAATGAAAATTGTGTTACACTCGTAGTTTTAAAACCTAGACCAACCGGGCTAATCAAGAAAAGTACTAAAATTATTCCAATAGAATTTTATTTCAAAGAAATCTCGTAAACCACAATTCGGATATAACCGATAGCACATATTAGATTCAGAACCTGAGCTCAAGTGTGTCAGTTTTCAAGTTAAACTCTAACCACTAGGGTGTGGTTGCATGAAGATGCTTTGAGTGGGGAAAAAAAGATTTAAAGTAAACTTAATAGAATGTCATACTACTAAATTAAATAAATTTTCATTACTACTCTTATTTTATATTATAACTAATATACATAATATTTTGTGTGTTTGTGTGTGTTTTACTTAATTACTAAATTAATTATAATATCATCGCGGTTTAACCTTAAGAACCTTGAACCTTTACCTTCTTTTTTTCAGTTCTTTAAACAATCTAGGTCTGAAAACCATGGTTACACTTGACTTATGACGTGCAACAAAACATTGTAAACATTCATTCTTTGGTTCATCATAAAGCTTAGTCCAATTAGATCGGGACTAAGAAAAAAACTCATACTATCATGATGGGTGGGCTTTGAAACCATTCGATGAGGATGTAAAAGTTATGAGATCCAAAGTCGAATCTTCAAATTATTAGCAAGCCAACTAAATATCTAAAGAACCAATCCCTACTAATGAGTTTCTTAATAGAATAATGTACTACTTTATTTTAGTAAACATCTAAAATAGTCATATGAATTGATGTGATAATAATATAGTATATACTACTTCTTCTTCTTTTTATTTGAGAAGGAAGTACTTGCTGCATATGATTCATTGAAAGGTTAGTATATACTACCTAATCGCTCATGTTTCCAACTCAATTTTGTTATATTTTTTTACTTTTAAACGAAAATTTTGAATAAAACAATCCCTAATCAAAATTAAACAAGTTATAACCATTGTCATCCAAACAACCAGACCTACTTAAAAATCCATAACCCACTAGTCGAGTTTTGCCACCTAAGAGAACCACAACCTAAGGGGAATGAGATTTTCTAGTATCTTTTGATACTGAATCTCATGATTAAGATTAAACTGTAGATATATCTTCATAAGCTAAAGATTTATATCAAAGTTGCCATTTATTTTACTTTAAAAATGAAAATTTAGAAAAACCTTATTTACAAAAGGATAATGAGTCCATTGACCCATTAATTTATGGATTCCCATTGAACAAAATCAAAATTAATTGAGGGCATAGATAAAGTGAAGGTGCTCTTATTTCTCAAAAAGACACATGGTATGCAACACCTAATACACCAAAAGGTCCAAAATTAATTATAATAGGGTAAATTGCAAAGTACACCTCTGGCGTTTGGGATTGCTTGGATTTTACATCCTAAAGTTTGAGAAATTGGATTTTACACCTTAAAATTTCATTCTGTTAGCAAAACTCAACTCTCTGTTAGTGACTTGCTTGTATGGCTGTTAAATGACATGCTAACAGCTGATGTAGAGATTTTGTTTGCCAAATCACACCCCAAAACAAAGTCGTTTCAAAGAAAGCAAGACGACACTACAAGCAGCTTCCAAAACAACACCGTTTTGGACAATATCAGCTAGAAATGACCTAGTTTCACCAAAACTAAATTCCCAAATCATCGCCTTTGATCTGAAGCAGATCTCTCACCATCGCTAGCGAGCTAGAACAAACAAGATGGAGAGGCTTTGTGGGGAGCATCTGTAGTAACTATTAGTAATTCAAATTTTTAATTCTACAAAGTACACAAAATGGAACCTTAGATTCTAAAAGAAAGCTTGTTGTGCTAAAGATGATGAAATCCCATGGTGGTACTTGCTTTAGTAATGTTTTTTTGTTTTGATTATTTGGGTACAAATGGCATCCTTAAGGGCTAAAATACCCCTCTATAACTTGTGAAACTGTTGGCCTTTTTGCATAAATTTTTGGTCATATGGTAGTTCTCATTTTGCTAAGTTTGTTTGCCTCTCTCTATACTGTTGTTATATGGTTCTAATTATATTAATTAGTATATATTCTGACAAGAGAAGAAGCTGGCAGAGAAGGATGAACCAAAGAGGGCTGGGTGAGTGGGATGAGTGGGGATTGAGGAGCATCAGCAAGTTTGGGAATGGGTTTTTGATTTTTGGTGAAACGACGCCTACCACTTGTTTTGTGTTTTGATTTTAGCCAAAACAGAATAGATCAATAACCCAAGCGTTGTAGAATTCAAAGATTTGTGGAGCCACCTCATTTTTGGAGTGTGATTTAGCAAAAAACTTTACACATTTGCTGCCAGCGTGTCATTTAACAGCCATATAAGCGAGTCACTAACGGAGGGTTGAGTTTTGCTAACGGAATGAAACTTTAGGGTGTAAAACCCAGATTTTCAAATGTTAGGGTGTAAAATCCAAGCAACCCCAAACGTCAGAGGTGTACTTTACAATTTACCCATTATAATAATATCGATGATGAGGAGGAATTAGGCCCAAGGATTGTGAATATAGTTGCCATAATTGAGGAGCACCTAATCATGGTACATTAGGAATATCATTTGGGTGGGATGAGGGGCCAACCAAATTATGGGTGTCCCACCACAATCTCATAGATGAGTTAACTTTCCATGTGCTTGCCCCATTGCATATATTGAGGCAACTTGCCGAAACCACACCCCACCCTACCCTTCATTACCCCGGGAGCTTTGTTCTCCCCCATGCCTAAATTAAAACAAACAATAAGCCATATAGTTCTACTATGGTTACTTCTTAGTTAATTGATGGTGATTTATCACCGAATGTTGTTTAGTTAATCTCTTATTACAAGAACCTTATGGTGTGAGCATGGACCGTCCATCTACTTCACATGTATTGTGAAGCTAACGAATGTGCTGATGCTCTAGCTAAAAGGGGATACCAACAACAGAGCATTTTGGAAGTTTGTGATAATTGCCCATCTTTTATATATGCAACTTTTGTTTGGGATATGAAGCACCTCGAGACTAGTAGACTATGTCCTTTAGAGATTTTTGAGCTTGTTATTGTATAAACTCTTTTATATATATAAAATACTGTCCCCTTTTATTAATATATAATATATATATAGTCAACAAATTAACAACACAATAAATAAATATAAATATAAAAATAAAATTTATATATATATATATATATATTAAATAACACAAACCAAATATCTACCAAACAGCAATACCTAATATATGAAACAAAATTTGAACACTAAATGTAAGTTTGTAATTATTAAAAAAAAATGACATTTTTGTAATTATATTAGGATGGGAGATAGAGATTTCTCTTCATTACTATATCATTTCTATTCAAATAGAGAAAACCCATATATCATTTTGTTGATGCTCATTTTGAATAGCCCAGTAGAAAGAAGAAGCCCAACAGCATGGGCAGAAAAGAGTTAGTAAGTGGAAAGAAAAACCATTAATCCCAAGCGACGGGAATAATGGATCACAGGCCCATGAAATAAACAAATGGGCCTTGAGGAAGCAAATGGGCTTAAAGGAGCCCGGAGAAAGAGAAGTAGTAAACCCACGGGCAGTATGTAATGTAAAAAAGTGAGAATGGACCATAGTAAGCCCAAAGTAATGCAAGCAAAGAAAGTAAGGGGTTGATGGCAAGCCTATGAGCCCCAATGATGAATGATGAGGTAATTGGGCTAAGGAAACCCAAAAGAGTTAGTAAAAACTCATAGGAACACAGAGTTAGGTAAAAGGGCCAAGGAAGCCCAAGGAAAGCAAATGGGCCGAGGATACCCAGGAAGAAATAAATGGGACAAAAGAGCCCATGAGCCATGTAATGCCAAGCCCAAATGACCGTATTGAGTCGTTGAGAGAAGAATAAGCAGCAAGCCCAAAGAGACATAGCAGGCTGAGGTCAAATAACATCACAGCAACAATGGCAGAGTGGAACGGCAAGAACAGGTAGCAAAACAGCAGAAAGGATTAAAAGGGAAGGCTGAAAAGAGGAAAATTCCACCATCAAAGAAAGCCCAGCCCCCAAGGGGAGCAAACCATAAAAGGATGGGAAATCAGAAAATAGCTCAAACCATAAAAAGTCAAGGACGAACAGCAGACTGTGCAGACGAGCCTCCAAACCATGGTGAACGCATAAGCGGCAGGCAGATTTTAACATACATAAAGGTGAAGCACACACAAGACCCAGACATCATCAGCCTGTACCCAGCCAATACAGAACATCGTAAGGTCATGGGTCAAAGGTAAGAGGGCATGGTCTAGCAATGGGGAGAAGGGAAAACCTATTTTAGGGCTCTTGCTCAAGTTCTTTTGGGGGAAATGTCCTACTGGGATGACATGCCACCCAAAAGAAGTAAGAATGAGTTGGAACCACTAGGTGCATGTCATGAGGGATAGAAAGAGAGCACCCACACCATAATAGGTAGGAGGGCCACAACAGACAAACAAACAAAATAGCCTTCTTTGTCTGGTAATGGGAAGTGGCACAACCAGCATAGATAAGTGGTGATGGTTGAACGACTGACGAACTAGTAGTGGTCAGTAAGGACACTCATACCAGACAAAGATAGTTAAAGGTTAAAATAGTAAAAATCAGTCATGGTAGGCACTATATAAAGGGCCTTTGCCATGCACAACAGAGGGGGAGGGATCACGATCATAGTAATAGGAACCTCTAGAAGAAAATCACAAAAATAGGAGGAAGCACTAAGAACAGAAAAGGAAAAAACAAATTAAAAAGAGAGAACTTAGAATGGCAGGCATGCACCAATAGGTTGATATCATCTCTCCCTCTAAAGCCCTGCTCTCTATCAAAGAAACAGGATCCTCATTGAACATAAACCATTTAGGCCCATTCCCTCAAAGCAATTAATTTCTTTTCCTGGAAAGATTATTCGCATTAAAGGAGTGGTTTCCCTTCTTGGTTTTAAGCTCCATAGCCTTACTTGGCGTGGCAGACTATTTTTTTCCTTCCTTGAACCAGGAAGCCCATTTTATTTCTTGTGTTATCTTTATTATATTTGTCTGCCATAACTTCCCTGTAGCAACTTCGCCTGCCATGGGTATGTAATCAAAACCTGGCAAAAAGGGGGCATAGTTTGTACACAAGTCAAACCAAAGTGAGTTACTGTAGGACCAGTCTCAACTCCCTTACTCAGAACACTTGGGCCCAATACCGCAGGAGGCAACCCAGCCCAACATTGTAAAAAGGCCCACTACACATTTCAAATAGAGAAAATCCATACAAATTGGGGTGGAGCGAAACAAAATGACTTTGTCATCATGAATTGTTAGTACTGTATAACTTTTTTTTTTTTTGGGAATGTCGTCCTTACATGCTAAAACTATTGGTGGAATGATCCTAATTGAAACTAATTCATAATAGGGTCTAGTTAGATCATTCACATCCAGTTTCTACAAAAAATTCCATTTTATCATTTCAAAAGCTACTTTATCATTTATACCATACCATTTTATAATACACTCAACATCCTAACTTTTATTTTACCATTCAACACATCAAAATAATATAAATTATACAATAAAATAATATAAAATTATCTATCACTCATTTCTAATTTCTGTCTCTCTATCACTCTCTCAACCACACCTCCACACAGCAACCACCCTCTTAACCATGCCACCTCCATACAACAACCACAGTGACCCCAAACCCACCACAATCCCAGCAAATACCAACCACAAACCTAGCCACAACCCATTAAAAAAAAAAAACTATCAAACCACCACACATCAACCGCCATGACACCAAACCCGCCATGACACCAAACCCACCATAAACCCAGCAAATATCCAGCCACAAACCAACCACAAACCCATTAAAAAATAACCAAACAAACCCAGCACCACCAAGCCACCACCATGCCCACTGCTTTCTGCCCACCACTGCCACTGCCACCACTACGACACCACGAACCCACATCACCCACCACCATCATCAATCACCCATCCCCACCACCACAAAAACCCTCCACCACCACAAACAGCAAATACAGAGAAACCCACCCCACCCACGACCAAATCCATCACCACCCACCACCAAATTTGATTAGCAAACCCACGAACACACCGCCGCAAACCACTATACCCACGCTGATCTCGCAACTAGAACCACAACAACCCTTGACCATGCTGATCTCACCACACAAAAAAATCACCATCGTCGTGAGAGAGGGACTAAAGGACTGAAGGAGATCCAGTGGCTGCTCGTCTCAACAGACAAGCTCACGCCTTCATTGAAGCATGCTTTGGCCAACAACGGTGCCAGAAGAATGAAGGAGACGAGAGCGAGTTAGAAAGTGAGAGAGGGGGAGATGAGAAAACAAAGATGAGGAAAGAGAGAGTTGAGAAAGAAAAGGAGACCATCAAAGAGAGAGAGAGAGAGAATAAAAGTGATTAAAAAATAAGATACAATAGTGCTACAGTGCCATCATACTTTTAGGATGACACTATAGCACAATTGCAATTTTATTTGTAATTGCAAGACTTTGCAAGACCAGATAATGGTGGGTTTTGGGGCTCTGATGCTAAATATTACCAATATATGACATTTGCAAGACCCAATGTGAATGCTTTTAATGTGTGCCCTTAAAGCATACATTAATAAACTATTTTATGAAACTTTTTATGGGAAATTGAAAAAACTATAAAAAATGTCAATTACTTTTTCACTTCCTCATAAAAAATTTCTTAAAATGATTTATTAGTAAAACCCATTATATAATACATGTCAAATCTAAACCTCATACAAAGTAAGAATGGGGATTATCAATAAAAACGTAAGAATGGGAAAAAAAATTTATATTTTATTATTATACTTTTAGGGTTCTTAATAGTGAAAAATATATATTAAAGGTTTATTTGAAATCTGCTTATTTTATTGAAATTAAAAACTTTTTACTGAAAGTATTATATATAAAAGTAAAAATTAGCTGAAATAGTACAGTAAGATCCATAAATAGTACTTAGAACTTATAAATAGTAAATACTAACAAAAATAAAAATAAGATAAATAGTAAAATAGAGTTCAGAGATTCAGCAAATAGGCCCAATGTTAACAAAGGGTCCATCATTAACATAGGCCCATTGGTAATCTTGTAATCTGGTCCATATCCCAATATCACAACCAACACTTCGAAAACTGTGTCGGTATCAGAACAGAACTACCCACGACTGTAGTGTGTCGAAGATGAATCAAGGACTTCTACAATGGCGGAGTCATTGCCTACTCTCCTCTTCCATTCCCTTGTCTTCTATCCCCAGAAGCAGACTCATAATCTCCGCCAACAACGCCCAGCAGCAGCAGCAGGAACAGGAACTCAGCGCCAGGGAAAAAAGGCAGCTTAGGAACGAGAGAAGAGCCAGCAATAGCACCAACTGGAGAGAACAAGTGGAGGAGAGACTCATCAAGAAGCCCAAGAAGAGGTTCGCCACTTGGACTGAGGAGCTCAACCTCGATACTCTTGCCAAGTTGGGTCCCCAATGGTGGGTCGTTCGTGTAGGCCGTATCAGAACCGTGGACACCGCCGAAGTCCTCGCTCGCTTACTCGCTAGAAACTTCCCCGAAATTGACTTTCAGGTGTGTTTAACGTTCTACTACGCTTTGAAATTGAATTCCCACTTTCGGTTTACTGGGTTCCTGGAAATGCATTTGAAACCAGCTGATGGGTCTGTTTGCATTGGAATGAAATTGGTTTTTTCATGCTTTTATCTATGAGCTAATTACTAACTAGACTGTATAGGATGCATTTCTGAATTATTTAATGGCCTAATTTGGCAATAGATAATGTGGTGTTCTGTTTGTTAGATTAAATGGTTAAATTCACTATTTCATAATAACTTAAGCTTTTGGAACCATCTTTAATTTATAATGATTTTAGGGGCGGTTTGGATATTACTTATTTGCTGAGAACTGAAATATTATAGCTGAAAACAGCAAAATATTTTTTAAAAGGTAAAATACTGTTCACTTGTTAATGTTAAAGCGTTTTTGTGCTTTGGCTGGTCTATGAACAGTGCCATGGGACCAGCCAAAAAATGCAGACACCAGCTTTAATGCAGACACATTGCTAAACAAACGCACTTAGAGTAGGAGATTCTAGGTTTAACCCTATCTCCATCTTATCTTATAAAAAAAATACACATGTTGGGCCTCATTTAATAAGGGTAGTTTAGGCTTGAACGTGAAGGGGAGCGTTAGATGAAATGATTAAATTCACTATTTCTTAGAAAAATTACACTTTACCACCCCAAAGTATACCACATATTACACTTTGCACCCTAAACTTTTTGAATGCACGCTTTGTATCATAAACTATGACCCTTGTTACCCTTGATATTATTAATGATTTGCATTGGCACTAACACAGGACAGTGCCTTAAGGGCTTGTGTAGACACCTAGATAGGATGAAACTTCAGTGGGAATTACATAATTATGATGCATGTAGTATTTAACAGTGATTTATGGGCATATCTGTAAAACCATAATAAATTCAAATTTGAAGCCTAAGCTCAAATCTAATAACCATGGAAGATTGATGAAATTTTGACTACTTAATTTATTCACTAACATTGGGACAGTGTATATATATATGTATATATATATTTCAAGTTTGGCTGTTTGCATTGTTCCTTGCCAAAATTATTCACAATCTATTTGTTTTAAATTAGTCTTTGAAAGCTGAAAGTTTAAGATGGTAAACAATGGGTGGTTGAGAAATCAAAATAGACATAGATTTGCAACCCTGTAGTGTTTGCTTTCAGGTCTATACTGCAGCTGTCAATGTGAAGAGGAAGTTGAAGAATGGAACTTGCTCGGTTAAACCAAAGCCCCAATTTCCTGGGTGTGTTTTTTTAAGATGTGTATTGAATAGAGAGATACATGACTTCATAAGAGAATGTGAAGGAGTTGGAGGGTTTGTTGGTTCCAAGGTCGGAAATACGTGAGTATTTGTTCTTTTTGTACTTGAATGCTTAGTCCAAACCAGTTGTTTGCAGTTTGAAGCAAAAATATAATGTAATCTGAAATCATGCTGCACACTGTAAAAAATGTAATGAATGAAAAGTACTCATTTGAAAGAAAATGTAAACATCATGGTGAAAAACACATCATCTTGAGCTTTAATGCAAAGATGGAACTTTGAAAAGATTAAGAAAGATTTGTCAACTACTCGTAATTATCTGAATTATACCCTATGTGGGTCACTAGGTCTCACTTGGGTTGCAGGTTTCATGGCATGGTGGACTTGTACATGATATAGGAAGATTTCAAATCCGTATTGTGAATGCTGACTTTACCTAAATTTGAAAAAGAAATAATCTGAGGGGACTTGGGGTACCTTTCTGAAGGAGTTCCTTGTCAATATGTGAACTGGGATATATAGGCTTATGTTCTAGTGAAAGGGGATAACATGTAAATGTTTGGTCGAGTTTTCTGGTTTATTGGTCTTTGTGAGTCCTCAGATAGATATGAGAACTACAACGCTTTGTCTGTTGATTTTTGCTGGAGTTACTTCTTGTTATATGGAGTATATGTGTGTGTGTGTGTTATTTTACATTAAGAAACGGGTATTCTTGTAATCATGTCATAAATCCTAATATAAATATTTGCTAAGGTGAGAGACAGATTGACGCAATTCTAGAATTTTTTTTCAAATCTCTCTCTCTCAATTCTTCTTTCCTCCTTTTCTCTACCTCTTCCATTCCCTTGTCTTCTATCCCCAGAAGCAGACTCATAATCTCCGCCAACAACGCCCAGCAGCAGCAGCAGGAACAGGAACTCAGCGCCAGGGAAAAAAGGCAGCTTAGGAACGAGAGAAGAGCCAGCAATAGCACCAACTGGAGAGAACAAGTGGAGGAGAGACTCATCAAGAAGCCCAAGAAGAGGTTCGCCACTTGGACTGAGGAGCTCAACCTCGATACTCTTGCCAAGTTGGGTCCCCAATGGTGGGTCGTTCGTGTAGGCCGTATCAGAACCGTGGACACCGCCGAAGTCCTCGCTCGCTTACTCGCTAGAAACTTCCCCGAAATTGACTTTCAGGTGTGTTTAACGTTCTACTACGCTTTGAAATTGAATTCCCACTTTCGGTTTACTGGGTTCCTGGAAATGCATTTGAAACCAGCTGATGGGTCTGTTTGCATTGGAATGAAATTGGTTTTTTCATGCTTTTATCTATGAGCTAATTACTAACTAGACTGTATAGGATGCATTTCTGAATTATTTAATGGCCTAATTTGGCAATAGATAATGTGGTGTTCTGTTTGTTAGATTAAATGGTTAAATTCACTATTTCATAATAACTTAAGCTTTTGGAACCATCTTTAATTTATAATGATTTTAGGGGCGGTTTGGATATTACTTATTTGCTGAGAACTGAAATATTATAGCTGAAAACAGCAAAATATTTTTTAAAAGGTAAAATACTGTTCACTTGTTAATGTTAAAGCGTTTTTGTGCTTTGGCTGGTCTATGAACAGTGCCATGGGACCAGCCAAAAAATGCAGACACCAGCTTTAATGCAGACACATTGCTAAACAAACGCACTTAGAGTAGGAGATTCTAGGTTTAACCCTATCTCCATCTTATCTTATAAAAAAAATACACATGTTGGGCCTCATTTAATAAGGGTAGTTTAGGCTTGAACGTGAAGGGGAGCGTTAGATGAAATGATTAAATTCACTATTTCTTAGAAAAATTACACTTTACCACCCCAAAGTATACCACATATTACACTTTGCACCCTAAACTTTTTGAATACACGCTTTGCATCATAAACTATGACCCTTGTTACCCTTGATATTATTAATGATTTGCATTGGCACTAACACATGACAGTGCCTTAAGGGCTTGTGTAGACACCTAGATAGGATGAAACTTCAGTGGGAATTACATAATTATGATGCATGTAGTAGTTAACAGTGATTTATGGGCATATCTGTAAAACCATAATAAATTCAAATTTGAAGCCTAAGTTCAAATCTAATAACCATGGAAGATTGATGAAATTTTGACTACTTAATTTATTCACTAACATTGGGACAGTGTATATATATATGTATATATATATATTTCAAGTTTGGCTGTTTGCATTGTTCCTTGCCAAAATTATTCACAATCTATTTGTTTTAAATTAGTCTTTGAAAGCTGAAAGTTTAAGATAGTAAACAGTGGGTGGTTGAGAAATCAAAATATACATAGATTTGCAACCCTGTAGTGTTTGCTTTCAGGTCTATACTGCAGCTGTCAATGTGAAGAGGAAGTTGAAGAATGGAACTTGCTCGGTTAAACCAAAGCCCCTATTTCCTGGGTGTGTTTTTTTAAGATGTGTATTGAATAGAGAGATACATGACTTCATAAGAGAATGTGAAGGAGTTGGAGGGTTTGTTGGTTCCAAGGTCGGAAATACGTGAGTATTTGTTCTTTTTGTACTTGAATGCTTAGTCCAAACCAGTTGTTTGCAGTTTGAAGCAAAAATATAATGTAATCTGAAATCATGCTGCACACTGTAAAAAATGTAATGAATGAAAAGTACTCATTTGAAAGAAAATGTAAACATCATGGTGAAAAACACATCATGTTGAGCTTTAATGCAAAGATGGAACTTTGAAAAGATTAAGAAAGATTTGTCAACTACTCGTAATTATCTGAATTATACCCTATGTGGGTCACTAGGTCTCACTTGGGTTGCAGGTTTCATGGCATGGTGGACTTGTACATGATATAGGAAGATTTCAAATCCGTATTGTGAATGCTGACTTTACCTAAATTTGAAAAAGAAATAATCTGAGGGGACTTGGGGTACCTTTCTGAAGGAGTTCCTTGTCAATATGTGAACTGGGATATATAGGCTTATGTTCTAGTGAAAGGGGATAACATGTAAATGTTTGGTCGAGTTTTCTGGTTTATTGGTCTTTGTGAGTCCTCAGATAGATATGAGAACTACAACGCTTTGTCTGTTGATTTTTGCTGGAGTTACTTCTTGTTATATGGAGTATATGTGTGTGTGTGTGTGTGTGTTATTTTACATTAAGAAACGGGTATTCTTGTAATCATGTCATAAATCCTAATATAAATATTTGCTAAGGTGAGAGACAGATTGACGCAATTCTAGAATTTTTTTTCAAATCTCTCTCTCTCAATTCTTCTTTCCTCCTTTTCTCTTTAAATGGTAACATCTCAACTCAACTTGGTATTAGAGGGTACCAATCCAACCCTAAAATCCATTAGGACAATCTAGAGGTCATCTACATAGGATTGGGGTGTGCTAATGTCAGCATTCGTATGCTAACATCAATACCAACATGGTTACCAGATTATAGCAGCCACACGATCTAAGTTACCAGCTCCGTTGGTAATTATGATTTATTTTTCCAAATTTTTTTGAAATCATCTTATGTGAGTTTTTTATTATCTGCAGCACTATTTTTGTTAATACATGGTTTTGGAGCTTGGTTGCTGGTTTTGTTGCTTGTGTTTACTATGGGGACCGAATAAGACTTAAGAAGGCTTGAGTGATGGTTGTTTGCTGATTTGTGGAGTTTGGTGGATAATTTTGTGGAATTTGGGAGTTTCAGTTGGGCACTTCACTTATTCTTATTCTAGAGGTTGTTGTTGTTGTTGTTGTTGTTGTTGTTGAAAAAAAAAAAAAAAAAAAGGAAATAACCGAACAACATACTCTTCAGGAAGTTTGGCCAGCCTTGAAGACTGTAATTTCTGAAGGTTTGTTGCAATTTTACTCTATGGGGATGTTAGTTAATTTGTGAAGCTTTTTCTTTTTCCTTTTTTTTTCCCCCGGTGAATTGGGTTAATGCGTGTGCTGGAATTTGGTAGTTTTCCTCTTTTATTTTGGGTTGATCTTGTTTAGTTGATTGACTATTAGCTTGCTGAATTTCATTAATGTTCTACCTTGGATTAGTTGTGTTTAACACAATTGAAGAAAAATTTGTTGTCATGGCTTAGGGAAAAACATCACAAGTCAAGGATGATGATATTGGTTAATGAAATTATTTGGCTTGGATACATGCTATGAAAACCTTTGTGTGGGGGAAATATTGAAATATTTTATTAATAACCTGCCTAACTAGAAGATTTAGCTTGTAGGTACTAGATGAGTGAGGATTCAGTTATTTCGGGATGATTGTGGTATAGCATAGAACCTCATATTTCTGCTACAGTAAATTTGTGACTCTTTTAAGAAGATTTGAGTCTATTGTAGATTTTTCTTTTCATTTTTGCATCATAGTAATGTTTCTTGAGTTTATGAGACATGACAAAAAATTTACCACTAAGCAATCTGATAAACTATTGTCTAAGTATCATAGGAATCTTAAGAATGTTTTGATCTTTTACTACTGATTTGGAGCAATAAATGTGACCTTGGGAGGAATTTATGATTGCTTTCTTGTTATTTGGTTTAGATTCTGATCTACGTGGGTTCATATTAGCCAATAAATGTTTTTGTCCAAGAGCCTTGTAACTCATTTGGCACCTTCTGGTGTTTCTAATGGAAACATCTAAAGTCAAATCCCCCCTCCCCCAACTATCGAATTATCCCCACACACACACACACAACCAAAAAAAAATCCTTCTTGGCATAACCTTCAGGAGGGTGTTTTTCATTCTACTAATTTGTTATCTTTAACATCTTGTCTTTATGGTTCTGATTATCCTTTTAATATACTTTCTATAGTCAATTGACGAAAGCCTTACAATTATCTATAATGTTTTATCCCATTTCTTGTGTCTATTAAGATGAAGAAGATGATTGGTTTACGGCATGAGGACGAACTGTACTATCTAGATCCTAATGGCTCTTTCTCATTCACCCTCTCCGCTAAGTGCTCTGTGTCTTTACTTTAGTGATATTTTCGTTTAAGACACCCTTTCTTGGCCAAAGTCAAGTTTGCCATTCCTACATTGAGTCATGTGTCTAGTCTAGAATGAGAAGCATGTCAGAAAGGAAAGTATTACTGTAGTACCTTTTTCAGTAATAGTCATAGTCACCAATCTGAGTCCTTTGATGTAATTCGCGCAGTTATTTGGGACCTTCTCATACTTGTCCTTTGAATGAATTTTTAATTTTAATATATTTGTTGACACGATTGCTTTTTATGAAAGGAATGTATGAGTTATCTCATATTTTTTCTAAATTCATAAAGAAATCTTTGTTCCATTTAGTAAGCTCATTAAGATTCTACACTCTGATAATGCAATAGAATATATTTAGTTTGTAATGAATTCCTTTTGTGCTAATCACGGTTTTATTCATCAAACTGGTTGTGATTACACCTTTTAGCAAAATGGTGTTGAACAAAAGCATTTTCATTCATTGGATGTTGCACGCATCTTGTTTTTCAATATGCATATATTGAAACACTTTTGGGCTGATGTTCTTACCGCATGCCATCTTTTTAATTGCATGCCTTCCATTGTCCTTAAGTCATAAGTCTCCATATTTTTTATATTCTAATTGTCCTCCTTTTCTGCTTACTCTTCGTATGTTTAGGTATTGCCTTTGTTCATGTCCTTGATTTTGGCCTAGATAAAGTATGTATTCTGGCTCATAAGTGTGTTTTGGGTACTCAGAAGGGTATAATTGTTATACTCCTTAGTCCCACATATACTTTGTGAGTGTTGATCTAACCTTTTCTGAGTCAATGTCCTTATTTTCTTCACCTAGTCAGAATTTTTCTTTTGATCTAATAATTAGTCAGATTTTATCAGCAATCTCGAGATAGACCCATTTCGTATAAGGGCCACTACATCTTCTCCGTCTGAGGTTCCTACTCTATCCCCTCTTCCAGAAACTGATGATTTATTTATGACGAGATAAATGTTCTTGTACTCAACACCCTATTGCTTATTTTCTGCCCTATAATTGTGCTTTCATCTTGTCTGCATTCATTTGCTTGTACCATATCCTCTATCTCTGTTCCCTCATCTTATAAGCAGACTTTTGCCTTCGACTGAATGGAAATAGTATGGATGAGGAAATGGGTGATCTTTAGTCTTTACAAGAATTTGACTTAGGAGTTCACTGCTCTTCCCCTTAACGAAATAAATGGTATGTTGTCATTGGGTCTGCACTGTTAAGTGCCTCCCACATGGTTCTGTTAAGCATTTTAAAGCACACATGGTAGCCAAGGGGTGTACACACACATATATACATATATGGTGTTGATTATCTAGAGACCTTTCCTGTGGCACGTCTCAATTCTCTTCAAATCCTGCTTTATGATTCAGTTAGTCATTCTTGGCCTTTATATCAACTTGATATTAGTGTATATGGATTAGTCCTCTGGATATGTTGTCGCCAATGGTGAACACCTTGTGTCAATAGCAAAAAGCCTTGTATGGTCTGAAGCAATATCATTGTGTATGGTTGGATCAATTCAGTGCTATTGTACTTGGGTATGGATTCCAGTGTTATACTTCTACTCAATCTGTCTTTGTTTGTCACCCCACCATTGGTATTCTTGTCATGATTGTTTATGTGGATGATATTATCTTTGGAAGTGACTCCACAAGTTTGTTGATTTGAAAAGCTATTTGGCTAAGCAATTCCATACAAAAGACCTAGGTGTTCTTAATTATTTACTCAAGATTGGAGTTGCTTGTTTTTCTCAGGGCATATTTTTGTCTTAGCGGAAATATGTTCTTGATCTGGTATGATAGACTAGTCTCTTAGTTGCTCAATCTGTTGATACTCCTGTGGATGGTGAGCAAGATGATCTGTTTCATGGCATTAGTCAGTACCGGCAAATAATTGGGAAGTCAAGTAATGCATGCTGCCCATCAACCTAACTTCGAAACTATTTGCTGTATTTTGTGTTATCTGAAAGTTGCTCCTGATCATGGGGAGTGTAATTATACAAGACCTTTACTTCTTTGTCTGTGACAAGTTTTAGTGATGTTTACAGGACTAGTTTTCATTCTTTGTCTGATACAGGTTTTAGATGATATTGTCATACAGTAGATAACTCATGCCTCCTTACAAAGATTGTCTTTCAAGCTGGGCATGTTTGATCTATATGCTCCAGCTTGAGGGGGAGTGTTATTTTTTACATTAGCATAACAAAAGTCTTGTAATCATGCCATAAACCCTAAAGTAAGGTGAAGGACTGATTAATGCAGCCCTAGACCTTTTCTCAAATCTCTCTCTCTCTCTCTCTCTCTCTCTCTCTCTCCCTTGGGGGGATGCCCCCTCCGCTCTTCTAGGTGGGGAAAACCTGCATGGGGCAGGACAGGCAGGGCAGGGCATGGAATTAGTTTACCATTCCTAGATATGAGAGAGAAGAGGAGGGGCAATGATGAGGGTGCTAAGAAAAAAAGAGACAAGCATGTTTAGGAAATGTTAGTAGAATATTTATAGTAAAGTAAATTATAAATAGGACATGTATAAAAAATATTAATTATATTTATAAATAAATATATACACACTCGGGGTGAGATGGGATGGGGAATTTTCGCCATTCCTCTCTAAATTCTTCTTTTCCCTTTATCTCTCTTTCAACCCTTATACATCAAATTTTAAAACTGAACTATTTCAAATCTTAAAACCATGTTATAGATGTTCTCTTTTCATACTATCTTTCATTGTTTAATTTCCGGTCTTTCTAATTTGAAGCTGTTCTTTTCACATTTGCAGAAAAAAACAGATCAACAAACCTAGGCCAGTATCTGAGGTTGACATGGAAGCGATCTTTAAACAGGCAAAAGAGGAACAACAAAAAACTGACCGAGCTTTTGAGGAAGAACAGAAAGAAGAAAACCTCAACTCTAGGATGCTCAGTGTTGACACTCATTTAGATCCCAATGATGATACACAATCTGTTACAGAGTCCAAGTCAAGAAGGGTATCTAAGAAAGCTTCTGATTCTATCAGAAACGGTTCATCTACAGCAAAGAAATATAAGCTTCTTGTCCCAGGTTCAACCGTTCGAGTTGTATCTGGCACTTTTGCAGAATTTGTAGGCAGCCTTAAGAAGGTGAATCGCAAAACTGGAAAGGTAAGTCATTCTTTCCCACAAATCATTTGACTTAAAGTGTTCAACATCAGAAAATTTGTTTGCGTGCCATTTAAAGAATCTTCAAGGTCCAACTGATGCTTTACATGGAACAAAATGTCTTTGAGAAAACATTGGTGTCTCATTTTCTACTTATCTTCTTCAGAATCCAGAAATATATCCTTTCTTGGAAATTTGTCTTCTTGCAGGCAACTGTGGGATTCACACTATTTGGGAAGGAAAGCTTAGTAGATTTAGATGTCAATGATGTTGTTGCAGAGACTAACTGATGTAATTATTGTCTCTCCACATGACGATCATTCAAAGGTAAGTCTATGAATACTTTTGATATAATTCTCATTTACTAATGTTTCTTTCTTTTTTCTATACAGAGAATGTGGTGCCCTGCCATTAGGTTAAAAGTAATATATTAGGCAGTGCATATGAGCTGAGTTGTCGATTAAATATTGAGGTTCTTTATGACACCATCTATGAGTTGCTTAAATTCTTATACTTTTCAAGTTGCTACAGTAACGTGCTTCATCATGTCAAGATATATATATATATATATTAAAAAGAATCATTTACCAAAGATGCTAAATGATTGTGAGGATTAATTTACCAGTCAAATCAGAATCATCTTAAGGGTTTCACATGCTTAAATTTCAAGTAAGTTTCCCGGAAAACAGTTTCACACTTCTTGGCCTATTGGGGCATTTGCCTCCAATATGGGGGTTAAGCTTGACTTCCCCTAGAAAAAATAAAGTCCAAAAAGAAATTATACATCAGATTTTTCAGCTTTTTACTAGGTTTCAGTGTTTCACGGCACACTGCTTGAGGTATACATTTTCTTGCAGAGCATTGTCTTTATTCATTTTCCTGTATTAATATTAAAAAAAATTATTTGATCTTGCACATAAAATTCATGTGTTATAGACTCATATACCCATCTAAGCACATGGCACAAGTGCTTTTGGGTCATCTACAATGCTTAAAGAGTCTGCATTATAATGCTCGAATCAAATGTTACAATTCATTTTTTGCTATTTCTGGAAAGGAAAATTCTTACACAGGTTATTAAAGCAGGTAAATTCTGGTTGAATTCATTTTGGAAGGCATAGTTTAGGAAAAGCTTTCAATTTTTGTAAAAAAGAGTTGCAACTGTTGAAAAAAACTTGACATGGTACTAAATAGATAGTATACTGAAATCTCATATGAAAAGCTACCAAGGCAGACTCAGGCAAAGTCCATTGCATCATTGTTTTGGCTTTCTTTGCTCTAGCTAGACATTGAGCAAGGCCTACTAACACTAAATCCTTGATTGGATGCTGGATTTTGTGATCCTGATGTAGTTTCTGATGAGTTAATTATCAATAATTGTTTAGGCAAGGCAGTTGCATGTTTTATTATTCTATTTTAGAATCAAGAAAGATCCCAATATTAAGCGGTGAATGCTAGTTAATATGTGGTATACTAGCATTGGGTGCATCTCAAGTAACTGTGGAATATAAGACTCCATTTATCTTTTCACTTGCCAATTGTTGACATTTGCCATTTGGTTTGGCCTCTCTCTTCTTCCAATAGACATGGATGGAATCCAGCCTGATAAAGATTGGACCTTTTGTTCTAGTTTTGTTTTCTGAGCTTCTAAGAAGTTTTTACTGTATGCTTTTCTCCCAACTCTAGAGGACAGTTGATCTCTCGTATGCATATTTGCGCATGAAATGTTAGTTAAACACTACATACATAGCAAGTGTGCACACATTTATGCTCTTTCTTGCTTGCTTGTTAACCACTATTTGGTCAGTGCCGGGAGAATCTTTGTTGCCTTCTTGAGCCGAGCAACTGAAGTGTTAGAAACATTAATTGCAATCAATTATTGTTTTTAGGCCTCACCATCATGCTCTTACTTTAGACCCAGGGAAAATGTTAAAAGATACTACAAAGAGTGATGCTAGTGAATAGTGATATTTCAAATACATCAAAAGGATTCAGACTTACCTTTAAATAATCATCCTAAGGAGAGACAGTATTTACATCATTTTGTAAAAGTCATGTAGTAAAATTTGTAGTATCGACAACATTGCTGTAAATACAATTCTCTCTTTTTTTTTCTTTTTTTTTTAATTATTTTTATTTTTATCTTGAAGTTATGTCAATGTTTATAATGGGCTGAACAGCATGCTTTTGAAGCGGTCCTAACATGCATCTTTTTGTGAAAATCTTTAGGGCACCAAGCAGTAAATATGGCATCAACATTTGTTTAAAGGTTGTGTTTGAAGTTTGAACTAGACAGAAAAATCTGTTGTCTTTTGCAGTAAGGCTGCCACGCCAATGACAACTCTCTCTCACGAAAAGTTAACTGAGGCTAATACGAAAGAAAAATTCTGCCGACCGCCGGATATTATTTATCTTGTTGCTTTGAAAATCTGATTTTTTCTGGGTGCTTCTCTTTTGTTAGATCTACTTCATGCATTAAATGCCTAACTGTAATATCAATCTAGAGCATCAGATTTGATGGGCCACTAAGTTAAAACAGTCTTATTTCTATTATTATTGTTATTATTTCCAATCTCCAAGGGATGTGCTCTGCATGATGGCTCTCTCTGATTGGAAGACACATATTTTGGATAAGGTGCCTTGCTGATAATGCCACATTATGTGGCTCAGACTACTTTGTTGTATTTTAACTGTAAAGGCTTAATGATGTACCAAAAGAAGTATATAAAGGATGTAGAGAATTGTATTAAGTGTAGTTGGTATAATTACGCACGTTATTTGGATTTAGTTGCATTTTACTCTGTCATGAATTAAAAAGCATTCTTTTGCCCACATATAGATTAAAAGTTATCATTTTTCCTCCTTAGCTTACCACCAGTAAATTTTTAATTAGAAGTTTTTTTTTTTAAATACACAATAATAAGTGATAGTAAATTTTAATCTTCACTTTTTATTTACTCAGTCATGAATTAAAAAGCATTCTTTTGCCCACACAAAGATTAAAAGTTATCATTTTTTCTCCTTGGCTTACCTCCAGTAAATTTTTAAGTGGAGGTTTTCTTTTGTTTTAAATACACAATAGTAAATGGTAGTGAATTTTAGTAGGTGATGTGGTAGTTTCTCATTAAAATAAAAGGAGATTCCAGTTTAAAATGTACTAGAGGTAAGCCAAACTCCTTATTTAAAACTAGTTATGTTATACAATAATAGTTCATAACTCACCTATAAGCTTATCATTAAAAATCTAATAAAACATGTGGGTTCTAGCTAACTCAATTGATTTTTTTTTTTTTAAATGTAAAATCTCTTGTTGAATAAAAAAACTTTTGAGGTTGAACATTATTTATACCAAAAATTAATTAGTGTATTTTCTTAATAATAAAAAGTAATTATCAAGTAATATAGGTATTTGAAATCATGTTTTTTAATTATTTTTGGATTTTTTTTTTTATTGATAAAGGATTTTAATGATGTCTTTGTTTTAATATGCAAATTTGTTTTCCAAGAAAATTGGCTATAGTAAGAAAATCAAAATACAATTCCATATTTTCTATAAATTAAAATATCCATCAACACAAATAGACATTTCATTTAGGAAAACATGTAATCGACAATTTAAATTTTATAAAAACAAAACCAACTCCTTAATTTTACTTTCAGATTTCCTCATTGTTCAGAATGTAAAAGCTCCAAAATTGTCTTCTACTTCTTTTCCTTTGACCCAAATCACCATAAACACAAACCAAGACATTCAAATCCGTCTCAACCAAACCAACTCAAAACCATTAGCAAGTGGCAACCATCAACCAACCCTACAAATCCTATACCAAAATTGTCATGAGCCAGCAATTTATCTCCTAGCCATGTATAACCGCAGCCCCATAACCCTAAAGAAAAAACTCACCAAGACCTACTCAAAGCTAACCAAAGTTGCCACGATCGCCCTTTGGTCATGACCTATCCATCAATTCCCTCGTTAGATAAGGGGGGGAGAGGGAGGGGGAAGTGAGGATATGTGGTGCCACCGAAAAAAAAAAAAATCATTATCGTTGGGTTATCATTTGAATCCCAAGAAGTGGAGATAATTTTTTTTTTTTAAATGGACATAAAGTTGTGGTACGACTACATAATAATCTCAAGTGAGGTGGATAGAGACTTAAAGTGATAACTTTTAAAAGCATGAGTTGGATAAAGTGCAACCTATTCAAACCATAACAGATAGTGTGTAATTATTTCATTATGATTATAAAATTTAGAAAATTTTAAAATAAAAATTAGAAAAATGAGTTATTAGTTTGCGAACCCAAGACAAAGAGGGAAGAGTATCTCATTTAAAAGTAAAAACATTATTAATAAGAAAATACTTTTGAAGTTTCGCATTATTATAAATAAATAAAACCTTCATAAATGCTCCACACTATCTTAGGGTTGTCCATCTAGACCCGCAAACCGACCCACTTGCCATCCAAAATCAAATCTCTATCCATCACCATCCAAGATTTGGCTAAGATCTCATGATCTTCAACGAGATTTGGTGGAGATCTCGTGATCTTCATCAAAATCTTCAATTGTTACTACCTCTCTCGGTTTTGATTGAAACCAACTCTACTCATGAAATATCCAACTCGATCCAATCCAATGATGCTCTAGGTCGATGACAAGTCCTCCATTCTGCCACTTTACAGGATTGGGCTGAATTTGAATTGAGTCCAAACTCGACCTAGATCAACACATGGATAGCCATTTGTGACCACCCATCAATAATTTTAAGCGTATAATGTAAAATATGGGTAACTTTTGTACAAACAATGTTGGCCTTGTTGTGAAGTCCATTTAACTTTAATAAAAGAAGTAAAGTGATGCACGCAATCTCATGAGCACTTTGTTCGGTAAAAAAAACTAAACAAAGAGACAAAGTTTGTTTTGATTTTTGATTTGGTGGTGGAATGGTCAGGTCATTAATTATGATTTTCTTTTTCTTTTCCCTCTCTCTCAAGGCATCCGATTATTAGATATTAATCAAATAGCAAAGTTATGTGTAGTATTTAAGTGCTGTTTTTTAAGTTTTATTTTTTAAAATTTTGTCATGTAAAGTTTTTCTCATAGATGAAAGTGTATGTTTTAGTTAAGTATCTATATAACTAAATCTTAAAAGAAGAATTTAAGAAACAACAATTAACATACTGTACATAAGTTTTGTCTTTAATCAAATGGGTCCATTAACCACATTTGTTAATGGACAATTTTTAAAAAGTTTTTGTATCATTTTTATGAATAATGTAAAAAATTTTCAAAAAAAATAAAGAAGTGTTATATTCATAACATTTTTACAATATTTTCGCAACAAATTATAGGTAATTAGTTGTTATTTGTTCAAATTTGAACTTACCACTAAGATTACTTTTTTGCCTTAATAATAATAACCAGTAACAACCTGCCACTTAGAATTTGTTGTGAAAAGATTGCACACATAACATTTCTCAAAAAAAAAAAAATTGTTTTTCCTTTTTTTCATAAAAAACTTCTAAAAGCATCTTTAGGACATAAGTTAATTTTTCTATAATTGAATATAATGCATCTCTTATTTTGGTTGTAAACTTTTTCCTTTAAAAAATATTTTATTAATAAATTTTTTAAATTGGACTTTTCTTTTAAGAGAGTTTCAATTTTTAATTTATGGCATTTGCTCCTGATGATAAATTTTTTATCATTAAATCAATATATTAATCAGTTTTTAGTGTTGACAACATCAACGATGATATGGTTGTGATGTTAGAGGTAGTGTGGTACTGATAGTGACATTAGGCGGTGGCAATTGTTATGGTGTGACCATAAAGTTGACGGATATGCAAGTTTCAGCGGTGGTTGTGTTGACAACACAAAGGGAATGAAGGAGTGGGGGCATAGAGGGATGAGAGACGAAGGTTTTTATTTTTTTCTCTCTTTTTGGCTTGTTTTTCATTGATCGATCATTAGATACGTTTTTCATTGGCTTTTGTCTTCCGGCGTACCAAACATTAGAAAGTAAAAGAAGACCATTCGCTAGAACAAACAAAACATAATAATATGGTATAAATCTGATTCATGTAATAATACTAATACCATAAAGAAAAAAGAAAAAAATTGTCCCACAAAATTGGGCATAAGAACTCCCATATGTTGTGCATTATTGTTATCGTGTAATCTGAGTGGGACTTTGCATGAGAGAAGTTATGAATTGATACAATTATTAGTTTCTTTGGATGAACTTATTGGTTTATTTTGTTTAAAAGTACAATTATAATTAAAAATAGAGGAACTTTAAAAGTTGTGCATAATGTGATGGTAAAATAAGCTAGGATCTTAAGCTAAAACAAATAAATCCAATAACACCCTAATTATGATTACTTGCTTAAAGCTAAATCCTTTAGTGTATTGCTGACTACAAACAACATTTACACATGCTTCCTCCATTTATTAGATGAAGGGGAAAAAAAAAAAGATAAATCATCTTTACTTTTAAAAAATAATTTTATTCTTTTGGTGTCATGATGTCATCTTTTAAATGTCCATAACAACTTTACAAAAAAAATTATATATATCTTGTACAAAAAGAGATCTACAATTATGGCTAAAATAGTTTAAAAGAGAAAATTTTGAATGTTAGATTTTGTGGAGCCTAGTTGTATTTGATCCGGATGATGACCTGACCCAAAATGATGTTGCATGGTTTTTAATGGGAGATTTTTTTAGGCTTAGTCTACGGAGTGGAGGCTTAGGCCAATAGGCCCAAGCCGTAGCGCTCGTTGCCCCCGGAAAAAAGAATTTTGACCCGTTTTGTAGCCCATTGTGAATCCTGTGCGCAGGATATAGAAATCTTTGTTTTGGTGATTAGGATTTTCTTGATGTAGTTTTGAGAGAGAAAAAAACTGTACTATAGCACTTTGTATTTTTTTTTTTCCTGATAATAGTAAAATCCCTGCAACTCCATGAACATAAGCAAATTGCCGAAGCACATAAATACTATTTTGTGTGTGTGATTTTTTTTTCTTTGATGTGTGTTTTCTCTATTTTATTTCTCACAGGTTTGGGAATTTCGTGTTAACTCCCTGCATTGAAAATCCTAAAATTTTTCACATGATGTCTAATAGGATTCCAATGTATCCAAACTTTTCTCACTTCCTTAAGTTAATTTTGCACACATTTGATTTGAAACCAAATGTGAGAATGTTTTATCATTCCTGAAAATTCTAAAAGATTACCATATACCAAACGTATTAAAAAATAGTTTTACACCACTTATTGTATTTGACAGATTCAATAATGCATAATTTCAAAACTTTGAATTTTCTAAATAGGCATATGTTAACAAGTATCGTGTGGTGCTTGTTAAGGATGAACCAATATGGGTCCTATTTAATACAAAAATTAGATAAATGGAAGAAAAATACATAAAACTGACCCACAACTTATTTTAATTTTTTTTCTCTCTTTATGAAGCTGCCCCACGGCCTATAAAGCTACCCAAAAAAAAAAAAAAAAAAACATAAACATGTTGTTAACGAGCACACCTTATAGTGCCCGTTAATACAACCCTTCTTATTTATGAAGAAGCCAATTTTCCATAAAAGAAAAAGTTAACGAATGCTTTAAGAGAATTTGTTAATAAATTATTTTAGAAAAGTTTTTATGAGAAAAGAAAAAAGTAATAAATATTTTGATAGTCTTTTCAATTTCTCATAAAAGTGCTATAAAAAAAATTCTAAAATTTTTTATTAACAATTACTCTAAGGCATCCGTTAATCGATCCTTCTAAAAAATAAGTTTAATCTATTTAAAAATTTAACATTTCCAAGCTTATTTAGGCTTGCCACCTCAGCTCCCATGTGCTGAACTGCGATGGTGGAGGTTGAAAAAGTTTTACTCACAGAGTTCTTTGAAAAGCTATGGTCCATGGCTATAACAGCTCAAAAGGTTAGTGGTCCTACTCTTATCTCAATTTTAATGCTCATACAAGTGCAACTGCGCAAGTTCTTGTGGTTCTAACTTTTGTCAGATTTTAAGATAAATGCCTTGCATGTTCTAAGGTTCCAACTTTATTTCATTTCAAACAGCAACTTCCTTTGTGTAATTTTAGCGAGCTCTTTGCATTCTCACTCTTTTGCCATGGGTAAGACACGTTGTCAAAAATTATTTGTGAACAGATTTTTTTTTAAAGGCTTAGATAAATGATTATTTATCAACAATAAGTTACCATCCTTTTGCATTATAAAAAGGAAAGAATAAAAATGTCATCATAGGTGATAGGACACAGGTTAAGCAGTACGTTAGGAACTATAATTTTCACAATCAATTTTTCACTAGCATCATTATTACTATAAACAAATTATTAGCCATGTCAATTACTCAATTGTTGTAAAAAAAAAAAAAAAATGACTACATTAAAAATGTTATGTTTTAAACTTAGGATCCAATTAACTAGTGCCCTTAATTTTAACATTATTTTTATGTGAAATATGATAAAGCGTCCAAAAAATACTAAATTTTTTTCCTATATAAAGTTTTTAAAAATACACTCTAAACCAATATTTGCGTCTGTGAATTTTTCTCTTAACTCTAAAGAGTTAGCTAAGTAATTCCTAAATTCTTATAATATTCATGAAATTCTGAATTTAAAATCTTTTATTAACATTTTAGTACTATGACCTAGTGCGTGGAACGGCATACACCCATATAAATACTCAAATACTCAAAAATGTATGAATAACTTATTACAAATTAAATGCTAAAGAAGGATTAGCAGGGACCACATCGAAGTCACGAAATCAAACCACATCAGAGTAATTGTTGAACAGCATAACCAGTACACCCTGGTTGATGAATGATCATTCATTGTAACAGATCAGACTGCCCCAACATAACATAATTGATCCCCCCAAAAAAAAAAAAATAGGCCCCACTTCTTCAAAACTAAATGCTGATTCCATTAAACCCAGTTCTCAGTAGCATTTATGAACCTCATATGTCAGATGTACCTAGTTCAATACCAACACATGGCACAAATGTCCAAACAAAGGCAATATACAATTTATACATTGCCAAAAATAAATTACTACTAGTAATTTATTTTTTGATGTGAAAGCCAAATCGGAGAAGGTTCGTTAGAGGGACCGTTTGTTTTTGTATAGTACTGACAGTAGCTATAGTTATTTCTCTTTCTTTGTTTCATTTTTTTATATGGACTCATTAAATGAGACCAATCCAGTTGTATTTACCAAGAAGACAAAAGCACGCGCACATTAGTTTTTGACTGAAAAGAGTTTGCTAAAGAAGGCACAATGTACAATACAGTTGGTTGGGTCATGCGTGTGTCAACGCTTGCTGCCCAAGTTTGACGACTATGGTCCCCTTGAAAGGGATTCCCATTTCCTTTACACCAATTTTTATTAGTAAAACTGAAAATGGGCAGGGCGTCGGAATTAAAAAAATATATAAAGTTGAATAAAAAATTTAAAATTTAATTTTTTATATTAAAAATTAATTAATATTTTAGTTTGATGATAAAGAATACAATTATTAAAAGTGAACGTTATAAGTTAAATTTAAAAAAAAAATTAGAACCACTCTTTTTGTGCTATAATTATGATATTATACTATAAATAATAGGAAAAAAGTTATGAGTTTATGTAAAAGTGATATATAGACAATTATAGTTTGCTATATTAATTCACAACAATCACCATCCATTTTATTCTTTCATCCTCATAATATCCTATAAAAAAAAACTATATGCAAAATGAATAATATTAATGTAAATTTATACAATTATTATATCAATCATGTATTTTTATATTATTTTACATGATTTGATGTAGCTCATGTGGGTAAATTTTGAGTTTGATTATTTAAAATGTAGTTTTTTATTTATTTGTTACAATAGAGTGCTCCAAGATAATTTCAATTTGAAAGAAAAGTTTATTAAAGGTTGTGAATTTAAAATTAGTGGGAATCTCCCAGAAAAGAAGATATAAGTATATAACTGCAGAGTCGCGGACTATGTTTTACAGCTGTCCTGTTTTGTAAAGTCCTTCTCAAGGAGGAGCAAAAGAGGTTGTCTACACATGAGGGTGCATTAATTTATGTTCTCACAGGACTTTATATAATTGTTGCACTTCCATCCAGCTTTATTAAATTTGTAACTACCCACTGCTTCTTCTTTTATTTGCATTTATATCCGTTCTATTTTCTCTCTCTCTCATTTTGCATCTTCTATTTATAGACATTGAGGAATTACGTATATTCTTCTTAAATTATTTTGTGAAAATTTATTATAATACTTCTTTTTTTCAACTCTTTTTCTTTTTGCTCTATATTTCTGACATTTGATATACTCATATACTGCTAAATTCATGAGTCATGAGTTTTATGATTTTTACGAGGTACAGTAAAAGCCCTGCCACATCCTGGCTACTTTAAATTTTAAATCCTATTAATAATAGGATAATGAGATGGACAAATTAATAAAAAGTAAAATATAAATTTTATCACTAAAATCGAACAACAACAAAATGGACTCAAAAGTAAGAGGGGAAAATTCCTATCAAAAACAAAAAAAAAGGAAAAAAATTCAGCTTAAGTCTCATAATATATGCAAATCATCTAAGACTTTTGAGTATTTATCAAAATAATAAAACAATTTAAATGAGTTGTACTCAATAGAGAATGCCAAGTGGATACATTATTTTTTACTAATTTTCTTACTGCACACTATAAATATAATAAAATTATTAATATTGACGGTGCTTAGTATTTTAGTTGATCACCTAGCCTGCACAAATACAAAGAAACAAAACACTCTCAGTTAGAGGGGTATTCCAAATGACTTTATGTATATGCTATAAATCATTCGATTTGATTTTGATATGTGGTTTTCTATTAGACCATTCTCATTGGTCCAATAAAATGTTTAGCTAAGTCAGAGATAAAAGCCCAATTTTTCTATTTCAGCCACACTTTTTACATTGATCTCCATCAGCCTCTATCATTCTTCATTTCCATTTAAATATTCTTTTTATTCTATGCAATGCAACAATTTAAAACTTCTACTTCATTCTACATTTCTACCTAACCATGAAGATGCAAAAAACACTAAAGTACTCTTCGAGCTATAGTAATATGGAGCAAATGCATTAACGTTAAATTGTATATTCGGTCATAAACCTTTGATTTTTGCTTCAAATCATCATTATACTTTAAAATGTTTTCTCTTTAAACCTAATACTTTCAAATTATTATTTTAAGATAGGTATGATAGGAAAAGAGGAGGTGGGACAAATCACAAACATGAGATACTACAAAGAATACTATTATCGTTGGGCTATTGCTTGAATTCCATCATTTTTTGGTAAATGAAAAATCTAACATAATAGACAAAACTCATGCCATATCAAAGAATCAATGCTATCAAAGTACGACAGTAAATAAGTTTAGCTAAGCCGAGTATTAAAAGTTTAAACTTATTCATTTAATTTTTTTTCAAACACAAGCTGAGCTTGAGCTCATTAGTAAACAAGAGTTTTTAATGTTTAAGTTTGGCTCATTTTCTTGTCGAGCAAGCTCGAGTTTGTTTACGAACTATTTGATTAACTTATTTTTTTATATATATTATGAAACTATAACCAAAAGTTTTTAACTCTTCACAATTTTATAAATTTTTACTATGAATAGGCTATTTTTATCACCAATAAGCTACAAATCATAATTTAATACTATCATATAAACATATTGACAAATTTATATAATCTAATTTTAAATCTATATAAATATATTTTTAGACATGTATACATATAAAAATATAATATTATTTATAGTTAAATCGAGTTCTCATGTTCATGAGTTTGTTCATGAGCACATTATCATGCTTGAGCTTAACTTGTTTAATAATCGAGCCTAAACTTAAGGCTTGAACTTGACATGTTTTCTAAATAAACGAACATAAACAAGCTTTTTCTTTAGTCAAGCTTGAAATGTTGATAAACAGTTTAATTCATTTATAGCCCTCCATTAAAGTGACCTCAATTTCATAAATATTCCATTTACCATGTCAATATTTTTCATACTAAATGATGGTAAAGACATTTTAAAAACATTTTAAAGTTAAGGGTGATTATTAAATAAAAATTAAGTTGATGATCAAATATGCAATTTAACTTAAAATTTTAATTTACATTAAACTATATTAACAAAAGTTTAAAATCCTATTCGGATTAAACATATTACTAAATATTTTTTTAAAATAAAAAGTTAAAAGGAAGAGTTTTTTTAATCCATATACTCAATTATATCTGCATTGAACGTGTATACAAAATGTTAATAACACTGTCTTTCAGCCATTGAAATCATTGATAATCCCATAAAAAAAATTAAAATCGAGTTGAAAAAGGACCTTTCTTGGAAAGCTCTGGACCTCTGGTGGTCATAATCATTAAGATCCACCGGCAAAAAGTTCAAAATCTCAAAACATCATTCACGGTACACCGATCACCAATAGTCGATGTCACTGCCTACAAAAATGCAGGAAGAAAAAATGTGAATATACAAAGTTCAGGGACTACAATTACAAATTTTACAAAGCATGAGTGCACCATTGAAAAAATCACTTTATTATATTCCCTCTGTCAGCAACCACTCAGAGAAAGTGAGTCAGAGAGTTGCAGAAACGAGTAAACGTATTTAATTTTCACAACCTCCAACCCAACCTCCCCTATATTCTTTACTTTCTTCCTCTGCTTTTCACACTCACTCCAACCCTAGAAAAATTCAAAACTTTAGATGCAAGATGGGTTCACCCAACAAGCCCTATTAACCCACAAACTCTTCTCAAAACCAAAATTCATCAAAAACCCATTTCACCATGGCTGCTCTATCCATTTCCAGCCACTTTATGACCTTTACTTTCTTCATTTTCTTCTTCAAGTCATTAGCTGCAGACCCAAATCCTTCTTTTTCATTCACACAGTTTGAGAAAGATCCAAAGTTTGAGTCCAATATTGCTCTTTATGGGGATGCAAAGGTTGTTGATGGTGGGGATGCGGTTCAACTAACCAGTCCGGTGAGTTCAAGTGCTGGGCAAGTCATGTACAAGAAACCCATTAAGCTTGAAGAAGGTAATTCTAGAAAGATGGTTTCCTTTTCGACTTACTTCTCTTTCTCTATGTCTGCGGGCAATGGTGATGGTTTAGATTTCTTTATGGTTCCAAGTGCTTTTAATGTTAGTGAGTTTAATGATAGTTCATTTGGAGGCTTTTTAGGATCTGGAAAGAGTAAATTTAAGGTTATTGCTCTCAAATTTAATACATTAAGTGATGGTAATAATGGTTTGGTTAAGACTCATGTAGGAATTGGTGTGAGTGGCGTTGTATCAGCAAAATTGAGTAATGTGTCAGCTTATAATTTGTCTCGTATTAGTGAAAAAATCCATGCTTGGATAGATTATGAAGCGGGTTCAAGGAGATTAGAGATTAGGTTGAGTCAAAATGGTAGTTTGAGGCCCTCTGGTCCCTTGCTCTCCTACCTAATAGATTTATCCAAANAGTTTTACGATAAAAATATAAATGTATATTATTAGGTAAACAAAGTAAATGATTCAAAAAAAAAAAAAAAAAAAAAACACTTGCCAAACAAAATTGTTCCTTTTAATTATTTTTTTATAAATATTTTTTCTGTTAGAATTGATAATTAATTTTGTATATATATATTTTTTTAAAATAGTAATACTTATTAGAACAAACCATCACAAAAGAAGTATACTGAGAATTAATTCTGTATATTGATGTGTATAACTGTACAAGTGACCGCCTTTATATAGAGGTAAGTGTAGGAGTGTTGTACAAACGTTCTGTGTGCAAGTGCAATAAAAGTAATAATGCACGCCAGACAAATAAAATAAAATGGGCCTAAACACTATCAGGCTTGTACACTTATAGCTCCTTCAAACTCAAAATGGAGGATGAGAGACCAATTTTACTTTGGAAACTAGGTCACAAAAGTGTGTTGTAGGATGTGACGATATAAAAATGTATGTTACCTAGCTAATCTTGGGAAGAAGTGGAGATCAGCAAGAGAGAACCCCGATAGAGGTTGCCCAATCCTAAGATACATTATCATTGGTTTTGTCCATGACCGGAAAAACCCCAATACGCCCAAGATCAGAGAATGAAGCAATCGAATTTGCTAAGCTACCTTAAAAATGAAATCAGGAAATCTCTCGAGGGCATCTAATTTATTGTCAGCCCAATAAAGAGTTTGTTCTGGATCTGAGCTTAGCCAATAGTGCATAGGATATACAGGCCCATTTACTAGGCAAGGTACACTAGATACACATGCATGTCGATCAATCCAAAAGTGGTGGTAATGGAAGCCTGCATTCAACAATAAGCAAGAAAATATTCGAACATGCATATCCATCCATAGAGAAATATGAATAAACAGTTTATAGTCATATATAAATATATGCCTGAATACATGCCCAAAAAATACACGTATGAATTGATGATGCTGAAAATATCACCAGTGAGCTACACGATGCTTGCTCGGTCGATACGTCACCTACACAAAAAGAAGAAGAGAAGACCTCACGAAGAGCACCGGTGTGGTGCTGGCCAAATACCCTCCAATGGTCAAGTTAGAACTTCTTACAACTCTAGAGTGCTAGAGAGGGTTTTAATAATGCGTACCTTGATTTGTGAGGGTATTGAGGCTTTTATAGTAGTAGAGGTTCGACCATCTCTTCCTTGGGCTAGAAGTCCTTTCCTTATAGGAATCCTAATGAGCGTATATTACAGAATCCTTTCCTTGTAGGATACTAGCATTAAACGTGGGATACAAGTCGTTTCCTTATTTATTTATGTGTGGTGACCAAGTCAAGGTTTCAATAAGACCGTCGGCTTTCGGACCGTCAGTTTTCCTTACATCCTTCAGCCATAACGGTGTCAATCTCTTGATGGTGTTATCTTCAGGGTGAGCTAACTTCCTTCTTGTTAAGTCTCTGTCCGTCAGTTTTTTGGATCTTCAATCTGACTCATAGTTTACCCCGTCAGCTTAAGCCATAGGGCCTACTTTATGATCAAATTCGACGGGCTAAATCCAAAGCGCCTTGCTTGCTATATTTCTACTTATCATGAATATAAAAACGCACATCCCAAAAATTACCAGAATGAATAACTGCTGGATATGATAAAATTGTATATCTTACAAATTCGTGGCTTAAGGAACTAATGTTTATCACTGATAAGCAAGGTAGCAACCTCTTTTTCATCTGCTCAAGGATGAGGTATCTGTGAAGATTCAAGATAACCAAGAGCAAGGGACTGTGTCGTTTAACAAAAGAAAAGTGAAGTCAGAAAAGAAGAAGAACAACAACAGTGTTTTGATAAATGACAAGAAGAAGAAATTAAAGGAAACAATGTCGTTCCATTTAAATCAAGAAGATACAAGACACGTGTTGGAAAGTTTAAGCACGTGATTAGTTTGTTAGTTTGTTATTGCTTGTACAGATGTCAGTAACTTATTGGTGTGTTTACAAATTAGCTAGTTAGCTTGTTTTGGCTCCAACTTAATGCTCTAGTAATTGTATATATATAGCAGAGCTTGGTGTAATTATTTCTAATGCTTTCTAATTCATTTTCTCAGCAATAAAATCTCATATTCAGAAAGCTCTCTCAATTTTACATGGTATCAGAGCTCTAAAGCTCATCAATGGCTTCCAACATTTCTTCCAATTCTGAAATTCCTGCTCAAACTACACAACCTGCTTCTATTTCTCCATTAATGGATGATACTAATCCCAAAAGCCCTTACTTTCTTCCATCAGCTGATAATCCAGGCATTATATTGGTTTCTCAACCTTTGCTTGGTCCTGAGAATTACTCAGCTTGGGCAAGAGCTGTCTTTCTAATCCTGAGTGGTAGAAACAAGTTCGGTTTTGTGAATGGATCAATTCTGATACCTGACCTCTCATCACCATTGTTAGATGCTTGGAATAGGGCAAATACAACCATTCTCTCATGGTTGACCAATTCCGAAGACATTGCAGCGAGTGTGATGTACATCAACATTGCAAGGGATCTTTGGATTGACATGCAAGACAGATTCTCACATGGAAATGCTCCAAGATTCTTTGAGGTGCAGAAGGAGATTTCTAGGCTTTCACAAGGGCAACCTTTGATGAGTTCTTACTTTACAAGATTCAAGATTCTATGGGATAAGCTTGTCAATTATCAATCTTTTTCTGTCTACACTTGCACTTGTATTTGTGGTTCTCAACAATCTCAATCACATGCACAACTTAAAGATCAAGTTTTTTGTTTTCTCATGGGGCTAAATGATAGCTATGGACATGAACTCAAATCTTGATAACTAAGCCTCTTCTAAACATAAGCAAGGTGTATTCTTTGATTTTACAAGAGTAAAAGTGTAGACAAATAGGTCAAATTACTGAGGCGATTTTTGAACCAACAGCTTTGTATGTAACTCATCCCAATTCTAAGGGAAATCAGGGACATCAAAGCTATTAAGGTGGTGAAAATCAGAATTATCAAGGAGGAAATTATGTTTATTAAGGAGGAAAATGGGGGAATACAAAGAAGGAGAGACTTGTTTGCACATACTGTGGTTTTACAAGCCATATAGCTAATAAATGCTATAAACTTTATGGCTACCCACCTGGTTATGAGCCAAAAGGAAAGCTCTCAGGAAATCAAGTTTCCAGCAATGGATCTTTCGGAAATTGCCCTCCTACCAATGCCTGTTTTGGGAATTTTGGAAATTTTGTTTCTCAACAAGCCCCTAATCTTGCTAATTCTACTAAGATGATGCAATACTCCCCACAATTTCGTGGTTCACAACATCCACAGACTCAATGACAGTTTTCTATGCCACAGCCACAGTACAGTGCACCTCAATGCCCCATCTCACAAACTCAATGTGAGCAGTTGCTTTCTTTCCTTACTTCTTAGAATTACAAGGATGTTTTTGGACATCAAGTAGCTTCTGTGATAAGCTCTCCTACTGCCCAAGCCAACTTTGTCAACGATTTTTCAAGTAATCCTTTTTTGTCACCTCTTTCCTTAACACACTCTATTTTTTCTACCCACATAGTTGACAGACACGCACATAAAACATCTAAGTGGATTATAGATACTGGTGCCACAAACCATATGGTACACTCAATGTCTCTCTTAACCTCTATTACTTCCACCACAAACACTTTCGTATCCTTACCAAATGGAGAACATGCCTTAGTTACTCATATAGACACTGTACAACTCTCAGAAACATTGATTTTGCATGGAGTTTTATGTGTACCTTTATTTACTTTTAATCTCATTTCTGTTACTCAATTGACTAAGACTATCTTCTGCTGTCTTGTTTTTCTTAGTTCCTACTGTTTCATCCAGAACCTTGTTCATTGGAACACAATTGGTCTGGGTACAGAATCAAGAGGTCTCTACTTGTTGCAGTAGCACACTCTTTCAACCAAACCTCATTCTGTTTTAGCTACTTCTTTTGATTCACAATTTTGTAATAACTCCAACTTGTGGCATTTTAGCCTAGGTCATCCTTCTCATGCTAAGTTGAGTTTGTTGAATAATGTGGTACCTGATGTACATATTGATAAAACGCAGTGTTTTGATGTATGTCAATTTAATAAGCAAAAGAGATTTTCATTTGCTTCTAGTCTTCATGTTTCTAAATTTCCTTTTCAGCTCATTCATTGTGATCTATGGGGACCTTTCTCCACCCCTACCACTGAAGTTTTTAGGTTCTTTCTTACTATTGTGGATGATTTTTCAAAATGTACTTGGGTTTACTTATTGAAAATCCAAAGTTGAAACATCCATTTTGATTCAACAATTTTCAGCAATGGTTGAGACAAAATTTGAGTCCAAAATTATATGTATTAGGAGTGATAATGGAACTAAGTTCATAATGAAAGTTTTTTTGAAAAAAAAAAACTAAGGGCATTCTTCATCAGTTAACCTGTGTTGATACTCCTCAACAAAATGCTATTGTTGAAAGGAAGCATCAACACATTTTAAATGTGGCAAGAGCCCTAAAATTTCAATCCTCTTTGTCATTGTCTTTATGGGGGGATTGTATTTTGACAATTTTTTATCTTATAAACAGGTTGCCTTCCAAAATTCTTAATAACAAGAGTCCTTATGAACTTCTTTTCAACAAATTACTATTCTATGATCATCTTAGAACTTTTGGGTGTTTGTGCTTCATTTCAACACTATCCCACAATAGAAATAATTTTGCTCCTAGAGCCAAGAAGTATGTCTTCCTTGGTTACCCTTCTGGTATCAAAGGTTATAAAGTTTTGGAGTTGGAAACAAATACTATTTTTGTTTCCAGAGATATTGTTTTCTATGAGTCCATCTTTCCTTTTGCTTCAATTTCTCCTTTATCTAAATTGGACACTTTTGTTTTTCCTCATTCCATTCCTAATTATGATGCTACTCTTCCATACATTCCTAGTTTTGAATCTTTAGATACTGTTGATTCTTCACATGTCCTAGATAGTGTCCCTTCATCATTGTAGACACTCGATTTTACACCCATAATTTAATCAAGGAGAATGACTTAAATGATCATTCATGTACACCAAAAATCATGATTGCATTACATGCATTAACTTGTTCTTGCATTACATGCATCAATTCACTCATGATATATCATAAAAATGATCTTGAGATTTTAACGGTCACAATGGTATGTTCGATTTCCAAATCGGACCATCGAATCGAAAGATATCGCATAATCAAGTTTGCACGGTCAGCATGCATTGTGTCTAGGTAGAGTCGACCACACATGATTAATTTAAATTAATTCTGATTGGTTAAACAATTAAAATTAATTAAATAATTTTGTGATTGGTTGATAATTAGTGTTTAAAATAGGATTGCATGCATAGGAATAAAAGGGATGATTGGATAATAATAAAATTGTAGATAATCTGAACTTTATCAAGATCTATTTTAGGGTATTTATCTACAAGATAATTATTCCTAAAAAAACTTGAATTATCTAGAAAAAGAGATAAAAATCATAGACTAAGGATGAAAACACATCTAGGTGTAAGGACCGAATCAAAAAACCCTAAAAAGAGAATCCAAAACGCACCCGAACACGGAAGAACGTTCGGTGTCTAAGAGCACCATTCGGCACTTTTGGAGTGCCGAACAACACTTTAAAAGTGCCAAATTGGCTCCTTTCGGGCTTTGGCCCAGCTCCCTTAAGGTGACAATAAGGCACACCCTTTTCGATTTTTTCGTGGAAGGATGCATCCGGATTCGCATCCTAATCGTCTGTGCCTATTTTTTAGAGTCTTCTAGCCTCTATAAATAGAGATTGAATCTCATAATTCAGCACTATTTTTTACGCTTTGAGAGGCATACGTTTTAAGCTCTCAAATTGCTTGTATTTGCTGATCCTTTCTGATATTTGCTGCTAAAATTAGCGTTTTTAGGTTTCAAAGATAATTGAATAAGTTTCTTTGAACCCTAAAACATCCCCTCAAGAACAAGGAGTGCTCATGCAAGAGGTTGTTTTCAATCACCCTATTCTTTTTATGCTACTTGTTTATGATGATGCATTTTTTTTCATAACATGATTTATTAACTATTGTTTTGTTAAAAGCATGATCTTGAATCTCTTGTATATAATTGTTACAATCTCTTTCTTAATTTCAATTATCTGCATATAACCAATTAATTTTTCTTGAAATAAAAAACAGATCTACATCTTTCCTAGATGTAGATCTGATTTTTTCTTAAAATAAAAATGAATCTGCATCTTTCTTAGATATAGATTTGAATTTTTCTTAATAAAAATGAATCTGCATCTTTTTTAGATGTAGATCTGAATTTTTCTTAATAAAAAAAAGGACCTGTATTTTTCTCAAATCTGAATTTTTCTCAAATCAAAAAAACTGACCTGTATCTCTTATAGATGCAGATCTGATTTTTTAAAACATATGCAAATTTTGAAACAAAGAAAAAGATTATGTATGATTGTGTTTATGGTTATTTTTGTTTTGGTTGTTTCATAATGCATAAATTTATGTTATGAGTAAAATTCTCTTTATAAAAAATCTTTTTCATTTTTTAAACATATAAAAACAGATCCGGTTTTTCTGTCATAAAAAAAATAAAAAAAAATAAATAAATAAATAAAACCTTCTTTTTAGTTCTTAAAAATAGATCTGATCTTTTATAAATCAAAAACCATTTTTTCTAAGTTCTTAAAAACAGATCCAATATTTTTCAAATCAAAAGACTTTGTTTTATGTAATAAGAAATAGATCTGAATTTTTTTATCTCCAAAAACCATTTTTCTACATATTACAAAATAGATTTGGCACCTTTGACAAATTAAATTTTTTTTTTTTTTATCAGTAAACATATTTGAATTTTTTCTAACAAAGAAGAGATTGAATTCATAAACAAATTTATGTGATTTAATTTTTATTTAACATGTTCAACATATCATTCATAGCATGCATAAAGGGTACATAGGTCACAAGAGTCTAGAAGACCAGACTCTGTCTGTGCAGAATGGGTGCCTAACACCTTCCCATTCTGTAACCTAGTCTCTAAATCTAGTTCTTTTGGATAGGTAGATCTAAGCATTGTCCTTATCTTTATTTTTATTTTGGGTACAATGTAATTAGGACAAAAAGGCCATGTATTTTGGTAGATTCTAACTAGGACCTAAAGCCATGTAATTTTAAAATTTTCAAACATGTATTTTTATTCAATCAATGAGAATGGAACAATTCAATCATATATTTGTATATATTTAGTTTTTTATTTTTATTTTTTTGTATAAAAAAAAAATAATAAGTGACAACTCCACACCACTTATCCAAAAAAAAAGGCGCCCTAAAAAGTACCCAAATCTCTTTTTTTAAAGCACCCCAAGGCTCAAGGTCTCTCACAATCACATAATTCACCATTACATGATTCTGATGGTATTGATGTTTCTATTAAGTGCACCTCAGTTCCTCTACCTATTTCTAGGCCTCGTTCTCCACTACCATAACCTACAAGAAAGTCCAGAAGACCACATAAACCACCCTCATACCTGCAAGATTATTCTTGCTCGGCTGTCACCTCTAAACCAATCACAGGTTCTCCTTATGGCATTTCAGATTACCTTACCTATTCTCATCTCCATAAAGCTTATAAAAACTTTGTTCTAGCTGTACAAGCTACTCCTTTAGAACCTACATCCATTAACCAAGTTGTTAAATCTCCAGATTGGAGAGCTACAATGGACAAAGAAATTGCAACCTTTGAACTCAATAATACCTGGTCCATTACCTCTTTACCTTTAGGAAAGATCCCCATATGGTGTAAATGGATTTATAGGATCAAATATCACTTTGATGGTTCTATTGATAGATATAAAGCAAGATTGGTTGCAAAGGTGTATAATCAAAGGAAGGATCTTGATTATACAGACACTTTCAGTCTTGTGGCAAAATCTATTTTAGTAAGGATTGTTTTGTCCTCGGCTGCATTGAAAGAGTGGAAACTTCATCAAATGGATGTGAATAATGCCTTCCTCCATGGTGACTTGGATGAAGAGGTGTACATGTCCCTTCCACCTGATTTTCACAGTAAGAGGGAGAGTGTTTCAGGCAGTAGCAATGGCTGTAATGGTGTTTCAAGAAATGGTTCTATGGTTTGTAAGCTCAATAAGAGTATATGGTATGAAACAAACTTACAAGTAGTGGTTTGCTAAATTCTCATACACAGTCTTGAATTTTGGATTTGTACAATCCAAGGCTGATTACTCTCTTTTCACTTATACAAGAGGGTCCTCTTTTACCATTACATTAATCTATGTTGATGATATTTTGCTTACAGGCAATGACTACAGTTGCATTGTTGAATTGAAAGAAGTTTTAGACAAAAAATTTGGTTTGAAAGATTTGGGTTCTTTGAGGTACTTTCTAGGCCTTGAAGTGGCAAGAAATGAGAATGGCATTACCTTAAATCAAATGAAGTATGCCTTTGAAATTCTGAAAGACACAAGTCAATTAGGTTGTAAGCCAATGAAGACACCTATGGAACAAAATTTGCATCTGCCCAAGAGTGAAGGCAAGCCGATACTTGATCCTAGTAAATATAGAAGGCTCATTGGAAGATCACTTTATCTAACACTGACTAGGCTAGATATTACCTATGCAATGCATAGATTGAGTCAATTCTTAGCTGAACCAAGGGAACCACATAAGTTGGCAACTTGTAGAGTCTTGCAATACATCAAAGGCTCACCTGGTAGAGGGATTTTCTTTTCAAAGAACTTAGAATTGCATGTTAAGGCTTATTGTGATGCTGATTGGGCAGGATGCCCAGATACCAGAAGATTTTTAACAGGCTATAGTGCATATTTGGGTGATTCCCTAATCTCTTGGTGGTTCAAGAAACAAAGCATTGTGTTAAGGTCATTAGCAGAAGCAGAGTATAGGGCAATGACAACAACCACTTATGAGGTAGTGTGGGTTCTTCAATTGCTCAAGGATTTGAAAGTTCATCGTCCTCAAAGTGCATTGCCTTTCTATGATAATCAGGCTGCATTACATATTGCAGCTAATTCAGTATTCCATGAAAGGACAAATCATATAGAGGTGTATTACCACCTAGTGCAAGACAAAATTGTGGAAGGTGTGATCAAGACATTCCACGCCAAGCAATTTACAAGTAGTAGATATATTCACTAAAGCCTTGGTTTTACCAACCTTTTCCAGATTGGTAAATAGCCTAGGTTTAGTAGATATCTTTGCACCAAGTTTGAATGTTCGTTTTAGCTCTACTTCCACATTAGTTCAAGTCTCAGAGCAATTAGTTAAGGACTCGAGGGGGAGTGTGAAGATTCAAGATAACCAAGAGCAAGGGACTATGTCGTTTAACAAAAGAAAAGTGAAGTCAGTAAAGAAGAAGAACAACTACAGCGTTTTGATAAATGACAAGAATAAGAAATTAAAGGAAATGGTGTCGTTCCATTTAAATCAAGAAGATACAAGACACAGGTTAGAGAGTTTAAGCACGTGATTAATTTGTTACTACTTGTACAGATGCTAGTCATTTATTGGTGTGTTTAGAATTTAGCTAGTTAGCTTGTTTTGGCTCCAACTTAATGCTCTGGTAATTGTATATATATAGCAGAGCTTAGTGTAATTATTTCTGCTGCTTTCTAATTCATTTTCTCAACAATAAAATCTCAAATTCAGAAAGCTCTCTCAATTTTACAGTATCTTAGAGCTCAGGGAAGGGTTGATAGTGCAACTAGAGCCTGAGTGTGTGGAGGATGGTGCTGATAATAAGTAGTCCCTATTAAGATCATGTAGGCATCTAAAGAAGAAGGTTGATTCAGAGGAATGATCAGTTTAACTGGGATGGCAACATAACTAAGATGGACACCATGATAAGCTCCCACAACAACTCAACTCCAAGTGTCTAAATATGAGCTGTCAACATTAAAACATAACTCCTAGGCCTAATCTCTCTCATGACGCTCTAATTCAAACCCATCTCAAAGATGAGCTATCCTAGACTTAAGCTCAGTTTGCCAATAAGCATCTCTCTCCAATAACTGAGCCTCAACCTGAGCCAACTTGGCTTGAGTATCCCTCAAATTTGCTTGAACTTTAGCTAACTCAGTCAAAAGCCTCGCCCAAACTGAAAATGATCGAGGGTAATACCTCCAAGCACTCTCCTGCTTGTAACCAGGTTCTCACCAATTAAAGGACCCACCAAGTTTTGACAAAACCACTCACTATAATCCTGATCAGGATGAATAAATCGAGTAGTATCCACCCCTTCTTCTTATGGGCCACTAGGCTTGACCGCCTCTAAAGACAATTCAACCAGAGGGTTGTGAGGAACTACTACTCTTTCACCAAGCTATCGAAGAGTCCTTTCTCTTAAAAAAAAGCTCCCATGAGTCGAAACCGCAAAGCCAAACCCGCAGTCGTGTAAGAGTAATAGCCCTTTCCACGATACTTATACCCATCAACTCCTCATCATATGATAGAATCTCAATATCCTTATCTTGAAGGCAATCAATTTCTGTGCAATACTCTGACGAAGTGCGTATTGTGACCTTTTTCAATCGTTCAATGTCCCAACACCAAGATCAGGGGAATATTTGGCTATTGTTCTCCTCTATTACCCTCATATTTGGCCTCATAGTGGGAAAATGCTCAAATACCCAGTAGACTATGAACTGCCAAAAGCTTGTAAAGTTACTCGTACTCCAGCTAGCATTTTGACGTAATCCCCAATTGTAGTACGAAAAAGTCGAACTCCCCCAATCAATATCCTTAAGAATAGATATATCCCTGACCGATGAGACCAAATGTAAAGGGATGAAAGTCTTGTTATCCCCAAGGATATAAGCCCTAAGAAAGTACAACAAAAATTGTCGACGAATAGCCTCACTTGACGGCTTATCCAACTTTAAACTCCCTTTCAATGCGACGACCTTTATGCATATATTAGTCACCCCAAAAAAAATAACATGATCTCTGTAAGATACCCAGGAGAATCATCACCTCTTCTATAGTAATAGGGTCAGTAGGAATTGGACGACCCCCAATGGGATGCCAGGGATAACACTCCAATTGGGAGGCGTGGGGGCACCTCACAAGTGCATAGATGGAAAATGTGCCTGTCTTTAAGAAAAACCTCTCGTACCAAGCCCTAACTAGGCTATGTCTAAGAGCAATAAAAGGGATACTCAAGAAATGACCAAAACCAAGGCTGACCAAGAAAGCATGGTATTCAAGCAATGCACCACTCATCTTACGGAAAAATTCGATCCACCCACCCCACCCAAAAGTGGTTCTTGGTTGATCCTACATAATGAAAGACCATTATTATCCAAGGCATGAGAGTATATCACAAAATACAATCATAACAAGAGCAAGAGAATGCAAGAAATGATGCAACATGAATGGAAATGCTAATACCTCACTACATCGAACATGAATCAACAGTTGTGTAGCCAAGTTCCTCAAAAAATGAGTGTCAAGAACTTGAAGTCCGCTTGGTAACCACGAAGTTGTGGGACCAATTGGCAGATAATGGTACCCTAATTTTGCTGCCCTCACTAGATGCACCAGAAGAAGATCCTCTTCAAGAAACTCTTCTTCCTCTTACGGTTCTAGTAGCTGTGGCATCAAGCAATCAAGTCATTTGGTTTTGAACAAAATCTTGATGAGCCATGTGTGTACAAAAGACATCGAGATAAAGTAGTAATGTTCCTAGTGTTTAATGTTGATGATATTCTACTCATTGGGAATGATGTAGGGGTAATGTCATCGGTAAAATTTTGGTTGTCAAACCAATTTGATATGAAGGACTTGGGTAAGGCCAACTTTATTTTAGAGATCAAGCTTTGGCAAGATCGCAAGAATAAGATGTTAGGCTTATCACAAGCTAGATATATAGATAAGATTCTAGAACGATTTAGCATGCAAAACTCCAAGAAAGGGTTGCTTCCTTTCAGACATGGAGTTTCTTTGTCTGATGACCAAAGGCCTAAGACTCAAGAGGAAGAAAATATGATGAGACAAGTTCCTTATGCTTTTGCAGTAGGAAGTCTCATGTATGCCACGCTTTGTACTAGACCAGATATCTGTTATTCAGTTGGCATGGTTAGCTGATATCAATCAAATCCAGGACCAAAACATTGGCAAGCTGTAAAGCATATTCTTAAGTATCTACGAAGAACGAGAAATTATATGCTTGTTTACCGGAGTGAGGATTTGATTCCCATTGGCTATACAGATTCAGACTTTCAATCGGATCTAGATTTCAAAAAATCCACTTCAGGATGTGTGTTCACCTTAGGAAGTGGAGCCATAAGTTGGAGGAGTGTTAAGCAATCTTGTATTGCGGACTCCACCATGGAAGCTGAGTATGTTGCTGCTTGTGAAGTAGCAAAGGAAGCTATTTGGCTCAAGAAATTCCTTTCTGATCTTGGTGTAGTAAGAATGGAGCAAGTTCCCATCACATTGTTTTGCGACAATAGTGAAGCGGTTGCACAATCCAAAGATCCAAGGAATCATAAGAAAGAAAAGCATATCGAGAGAAAGTACCACATCATTCGAGATATTTTTGCTCGTGGAGATGTAGTGGTAGCAAAGATTGAAAGTGCAAATAATCTAGCATATCCATTTACCAAAACATTGGCTCAATAGACTTTCGAGTCACATTTGGAAGAAATGGGAGTTAGATTAGTGCATAATAGTCTTTAGGGCAGGTGGGAGATTGTTAGGATTAATGCCCTAAAATCCTATTGTATGATGCTATGTATGTTATTATGTATGACTTAATGTTGTAATTAATAAAATTGCTTTATTTTTATCTAAAATGATGGTAACATGAATATTTGGACATTATCATATAGTCCATGAGATGTATAGTATATGATTTATGTAAAAAGTCACAGAAGATATAAATCATAAGTTTTTTGTAAATTCAGAATTTTAGTTCGTAGTCAGCGATTAAATTGGGCATTTCATCTGCGAAGACTATAGCATATCAACTAAAATGATTTGTCTTGATCATGGAAGTGAAATCTTATAGTTGATGTATTGATATGTTTTAAGAGTTAAGACATATTGAACTGGACCCCTATGAGATTTATTATTCTCCTAACGACTGTCAAGTGAATAATAAATTTCATGACTTATATTTACATGAACTCTTAATCCTTGGAGAATAATGGACCTGATTATGAAGTGTAGCTTGTTTTGATATATCAGAAGTGAGATCTAAAGTAACGGTCAAAACCTCAATATGTTGGGCAGCCACATTTAGTGTTGATGGAACATATATTCTTAAGATGGAATTCATAGTCTCTTAATGGAGATACAAAATATTCCCTTAAGATAAGTTTAATGAGTTTGTTATTTAGAATGTTAGGCCTAACTACTTTAGTAAATAGTTACTAAAGTATATATTTATGAAATTGGATTTCATAAATATATGATGAATAACTTAAAGGATTAAACTAGGTACTCAATGATTAAAATGTAGTAATCTACAAAGTGGCAATTTACATTCATGACTTTGTGTTACTATGAATATTTTATGAAGGGGTTGCATGTACAATAAAGTCTTGGAATATAATTTATTAATAAGGTGTAGAGTGCAATTATATTTATGTAGTGGTATTAAATATAATTAATGGTAACTTTGAACTTGTCAAGAGTTGACAAAAAAGCCCAAGACCTATTGGAGCTAGTGTCTTATTTGTTCCCTTTTGGTCCCACTCCAAGCCACATACTAAAACCCAATTGAAAATGCCCAAAAGGCTAGCCCAATTAGATAAACAGTTATTAGGAGAAAAACATACAGAATTTTGTAACAAAAACAAGCAACATGAAATGGTATGTATATGAGTGTTGGACAGTCTTTCATTCTCTCTAGAACATACACATATAACTAATTGAGAGACCATACTTATTGGGCACAAGTGGAATTGGAGTGAAGATTGAAAGTGTTCTCAAGAACTTCTGATCTTTTGTTTTGAAATTCACCACACCAAAGTACACTCTCTTATTCTTAAATTCTGAAACTTACATAGTTCATGTTATCAATTGCGAATGAAGTAGATCCATTAATTTTCCATTGCGTACATTCATATTTCCATCAAAAATAGGACCAAGGCTCCTTAGGTGCATATAACTATTTCTAGGATTAATCTAAAAATTTAACATTCGTTAAAATTGGGACTATGATGACCTACATTTTTCCACCAAAAAAAAAGACATCCACCCAGATTTTTCTAAAATAGGATAAGGACTTCTTAGGTGCAGAGATTCATTTCTAGGATTAATATTAACAGTTTTTTAAAATTGAGACCAAAGCTTCTTGTTATAATCAATAGTAAGGCTTCCCAGGCGTGAAAACTTGCATTTTCCTTCTTTTTTTAAATCCCTACGCTTTTTCTAAATTTTTTTTTTTTTGAAAAAAATGATTAATCTAAAAGGGGTTTAGCAGGTATGAAGGCCCATATTTAAAAATTATTAAAAAAAATCAAATATTTTTTAATTAAAAAAAAAAAAGGCTGAGATTAAACCTAACTTCAAAGATTAAACCTTAAAATCAATCTTCAATTCACATAGAAGTCCCTAATAATTTTTGTTGATGCCCATTTTTTATAAGAGAAGCCCAACGATAGAAAAAACCCAGTAACAAGCAAAAATGAAAGAAAGAAAAGATTAGAAAGTAATGACAGGAACAATGGGCTATAAAAGCCCAAAGAGAAGGGATACCCATGAAGAATGGGGAGTGGAACACGTTGACCCATCGGCCATATGAAAGGGCCTACCACTGAAGGATGGTCCCCTTCAGGAAAAAAAAAAAAGAATGGGCCCAAAGAAAAAAAAGGAAAGAAAGAAAGCCCAACAGGCCAGCCTAGCAGAAATCAACAGCCGCAAAATCCATAGGCCCAAGAAGTGGCAAAATGGGGCAAGCCTAACAAGTCCATACCATTCTTCAAAGGTGACAAGTATGGGTGAAGCAGATTCAGACTTAATAGAGGAGCAGAACGGGACAAAGGTAAGTAGCAGCGGTAGGAATGGCATGGGAGAGGAAGAAAACAAAAGCATAAAGTAACAAGACAACCACACTATGGCCGTAGCACCACCAACTTGTACTCAGCCAATGTAAAGGAGGTCAGCCACTTTCAAGAGACTTACAGAGAGTGATTTGGTGGAGGGGGGAAAAGGGTCTATTTCTGATATCCAGGCAATGCCTCTTTTGAGAGGTGCTTAGCTGTGAAGGCATCTTTACTCAAAATAGGTAGTAGATGGTTGGGACCGCTTGATGCATGCCAGAAAAATATGTAGAGAAAGACCCCATAGGAAAGAGAGAAAGACTCACAACATAATCAAATGGATAAGAATTGTCATGGAATGGGTAGTGGAAGAGAAAAAAAATAGGCATGCTCAAGTGTAGTGGAGGTCAAATAGCCAGCAAGGTAGTAGGTAGCTCTGAGGAGGTGTTCACAGCAGACAAAAATGGTTGGTGAACAAGGAGTAAAAGAGAGAACGAAATTAAAAAATGTAAGGACCAAAACGATATTGCCTTTTGATTTTAGAGACTAAATGTGGTAAAATTAAAAAAATATGGACTAAAATGCGAATAAGGTCAAAATGTAGAAACCAAAAAGGTCTTATGCTTTTCTCTCTCCTCTCTTTTCTCTCTATTTGCTCTCTCTTCTTCTCCTGACTTAAACTCCCTCAAAAAACTAGTGTAGAGATCAGCAACCACGTGGAGCATTGGTGTTTTGGGTTGCTAGGTTTAGTGGGTTTGTGAGTTTCCTGTTGGTATTTTTTTGGTTTTTGTTGGCAGTGGTTGGTGAAATTTAGGTGTTCTGATTTGGGTTTTCTTAGGTGTATGTTCATACGGGTTTATGTTTGATATAGATGTGGGCCAAGGCTGTGGTGGAGGTGGTTGATTTTGAGTCATGGGTTTGGTGGTTGTGGGTTGAAGAGCCAAGAGGCACTTATTCCTCGTTAATTTACTAGTTTTCACTATCGTATTTTAGTGTACTTTGGTTTTCACCAAATTTATTGATGATGTGCAGGTTTTGGCTTACTGCAATGGCCGAACATCAAATTATTGAAGGTAATAACTTACTTTTTATTGAAGCTATTACAAACTTGTCTACTTCAAACATAACAGAATTTCCCTTAACATCTATAATTTTTAGGCATTAGCAATGATTAACTCGACTTGGTTATCAAAAACTAGACGTTTTCACCGAGTACATATGCAGCATAATTCAAGCAATATGCCATGTATCATGATAGAAATCAGCGGGGAACAAAAGAGCAGATTTAAACATTGACAAAAGAAAATGAGCCCTCACTTAAAATCTCATATAAACATATATAATGGGTCCTTGTTCCCTTTACCCCCATTCCCTACTCCCCAAGTACATAACAAACCAGAAACAAACTTGAGATTGAGTAATGCTAAAAAGATTAACCTACAGCTACTGGAACAGGAACAATCCACACAACTTTTTGCAAGAGACAGGCAAACAGGAGTGCAGGCATTTATGCATTCATTCAATACTCTCCCACAATGAAAAACTCCATACATCAATTCAATACCAAGTACACCAACATCACATTACATGCCATCAACTTCCTCCTCTTCCTCCTCCTCGTACTCATCCTCATCAGCAGTGGCATCCTGGTATTGCTGATACTCAGAAACCAGATCATTCATGTTACTCTCAGCCTCAGTGAATTCCATCTCATCCATACCTTCCCCTGTATACCAATGCAAGAAAGCCTTTCTCCTGAACATAGCAGTGAACTGCTCGCTCACACGACGGAACATTTCCTGGATAGAAGTTGAGTTACCAATAAAAGTGGAGGCCATTTTCAAGCCTGTTGGTGGGATATCACAGACAGTGGATTTAACGTTGTTGGGAATCCATTCCACAAAGTAAGAAGAGTTCTTGTTCTGCACATTGATCATTTGCTCATCCACCTCCTTGGTGCTCATTTTGCCACGGAACATAGCTGAGGCAGTGAGATAGCGGCCATGTCGTGGGTCAGCAGCGCACATCATGTTCTTTGCATCCCACATTTGCTGGGTGAGCTCTGGGACAGTAAGTGCTCTGTACTGCTGGGAACCTCTGGAGGTTAAAGGAGCAAAACCCACCATAAAAAAGTGAAGCCTAGGGAAGGGGATTAGATTCACAGCAAGCTTTCTAAGGTCAGAGTTAAGCTGCCCAGGGAATCTCAAACAGCATGTCACTCCAGACATTGTTGCAGATATCAAATGGTTCAGATCTCCAACTGCACCAACCCAAACAAATCATACTCAGTAACCTAATTCATAATAAATTACTAATCATCCCAGAAGCTTAATCAACCAATGAAATTTTAAACTTTTTAAAGTGGGATGTTCCTTAATAAGTAGGATCTAGTAGAGTAGAAACATGATTCAAACTCAGAACCACCTACTCAAGTAACATGTTGAACTACAAATTGATTCCAAAAGCTTAAACTGATAGAAATTAGTGAATTTAATCACTTAAACCTCACACAAAAGGGGATCATCTCCATTTCACTAGAAATGCGAAGAGTCCATTCCACCATTAATATTGTACTTCTTAGATTTGACAGTGTGTACAAAGTGCTATGTTATTCAACATTTTAAATGAGGAGACACTAGATCTACCATTAGATTTGTAATATTCAATCTAAACCATCAAATTGATTCATTTCAAATGCAGACATCCTAATACCAGTTACACACACAAACACAAAACCCACATAAAGGAAAAGAGATCTTTGATTAGAAAATGTTAATTAGCAATTGGCGGTATCAGATCTTACAGCTTGGGGTAGTGAGCTTGAGTGTGCGGAAGCAAATGTCGTAAAGAGCTTCATTATCAAGGACCATACACTCATCAGCGTTCTCAACGAGTTGGTGAACAGACAAGGTTGCATTGTAAGGCTCAACAACAGTGTCTGACACCTTTGGAGATGGAAAAACCGAGAAAGTAAGCATCATCCGATCTGGGTATTCCTCTCTGATCTTTGAGATCAAAAGGGTACCCATTCCAGACCCAGTTCCTCCTCCTAGTGAGTGACACACTTGAAACCCTGCAAAAACCCAGAACCCAAAAGTCACAAACCAAACATAAAAACAAACAAACAAAACTGTATATTCTTAAAAAAAACACAGAGAAACAAAAACCAGACCTTGCAAGCAATCACAGTTCTCAGCTTCTTTACGAACCACATCGAGAACCGAATCGATTAGTTCAGCTCCTTCAGTGTAATGCCCCTTGGCCCAGTTGTTTCCAGCGCCGGATTGGCCGAAAACGAAGTTGTCGGGCCTGAAGATCTGGCCGTAGGTACCAGATCTGATGCTGTCCATGGTACCAGGTTCCAGATCCATGAGAACAGCACGAGGAACATAGCGACCGCAGCTTGCTTCATTGTAGTAAACGTTGATTCTCTCGAGCTGTAGATCTGAGTCTCCCTGGTACTTCCCGGTCGGATCTATGCCGTGTTCGGCACACACCACTTCCCAGAACTTTGCTCCGATCTGGTTCCCACATTGTCCACCTTGGATGTGAAGAATCTCACGCATTTTCTCTTTTCTTTGGAATTCAAATTCTTGGGAAAAAGTTTTCCTCAAATAAGAGAAAAAAAAAAAAGCAGAGAGAGTGAGAGAGTGTTTTTTGAGAGAAATGGATGGAAGTGTGGGGACGGAGAAGAAGGGTCTTTATAGAAAGTGTAGTCTACGTCTCTACCGGCTCAATTATTTTCTTTTTATTTATTTATTTATTTATTAGTTTTTTTTATTTATTTTGGGTTTGAATGAGAAGCGGGAGTGAGAAAAGGAAATGATTTGTGAGGAATCTTAAACGGAGTTGAAAGTAACGGTCGGATTGAGCTGGATGGTTTTTTTTTTTTACGTTTTAGTTTTACTAACAAGTTTTGAAATTTGAATTTTGTGAGAGACAGCTGGATGGAGATGGGGCATAGGGTTTCATTAATATGTTTGTTGAGTTGGGGAAAAGGACAGAGGGAGCCTCGTAATACAGAGCTGGCGTCTTTTTCTTTTCTTTTAATTGAAAATTTGAAATTTAAAAAAAAGGTCATTAGTCAAAAAGGAAATTAAAAAAGAGGTGGGGCCAACTATAATGATGTTACCATTTAAAATAAAATTCATAACAATTTCATAATATTTTTATATTAGTATTAAATAATTTTAAATTTCTTATTACGGCAGACAGATGATAGGCTACAGTGTATTTTCTGATAGTGTGACCAGACACCTAATTATGTAACCTTTGGTCCTATCAAAAAATATATATATATTATGTAACCTTTGGTACCTCTGGCTAAAAAGGAGTTTCTTTCAGGAGCTTATTTGCATTATGTTTGGTTATGGTGAAAAGTAAGAGTATGTAAGATAAGGAAGGAAAAAGTGGGAGAAAATTGGGATTTGTCGTTGTTTGGTTATAATAAAAAGAGGGAGAAAAGAAAATGAGTTGTGTATGATTTTCACCGAGATTCACCATTTATTTTCTCTCCAAAATAAGGAGAAAACAGAAAATAAAATGGCATTGCAAAGAAAAAAACAAACCCCACCCCACTCCACTTTCTCATTTTTATATAATGTTTTGCTTGATTAGGGGTGAAAAAATGGGAGGAAGGAAAAATTGTGAGATGATAGAAAAGTAGTGAGATAAGAAAAGAAAAAATTAGTTTTTCCTCATGTTTGGTTGAGAAGATAGGAAAGTGGAGAGATAAAAAAACAAATTTATCAAGAAAAAAAATAGAAAATAAATAATGTAATTTATATAAATTTATTATTGTGTCTCTATTACATAAAACAAAATTTTAAATAGTTTATTAGGGGAAAAAACACATAACAACAATACTAGTACACACACAATGGAGGGAAGACAGAAGGGGGATAGCATTTTTCTTTTTTTTGTAGGCACAAGGAGAAAACATTTTCTTTTCCCCTCAACCAAACAACACTCCTACCTAAAATCTCCATATTTTCCCCTCCCTATTTTCTATTCCCCCTCAAATTACCCTAACCAAACAAAGGCTTAATAATAAGGGTATAATAGAAATTTATTATTTATCCTTCAACTTCTCCACCTGCTTTACCAAACTCACATTATGGAAAATGCATATAATTTTTATCCTCCCACTTTCAATCCTTTTAAGTTCCAACATTTTTTATCATCCCATTTCATAACCAATCATAGCCCAGTAATAAAGTATGCAATGTACAAGTCTTGGATTGAACACTATTTATACTAGGGGTTATCCAACTCATACTCGGACAATAAAGTATGCGTTTGGATAGAGCTTCTTCTCCCTGCGTTTGTGTTTTGTTTTGTTTTGTTTTTTTTTTTTTTTTTTGAAAGATGCATTTCATGTGGTAATGTGTCTATTAGTAGGTCTTGTGCATTGTGCATAAGACTTAGAGAGCATTTGGGTGGCACGTTTTGCTGCGTTGCGTTTTGCTTTTTTTTTTTTTTTTTTCCTCACGCGGTTCAGTCCACTGTTTTTCACTGTAGCGGCTACTGTTCATTGAACAGTAGCCGCAAAGTTTGACTTTTCAGCACAATTTTACTGTTCATAGACCCACAAATTTCACTTTTCAGCAACTTTTTCATTAAAAATGGGTCTCACGATACTATTCACATATTTAAAAATTATTTTGCTACAGTATTTTTCAGTTTTCAGTTTCAGTTTTTAGTTTTCAGCTGTATCCAAATAGGCCCTTACGACCTCTTTGACTAGCAAGCATTTCATGTGGAAATGTGTCTGTCAGTGGGTCCCGTGTACTATTCACGAGACCCATAAACCTATTTTTTTTAACAATTTTTTCATTAAAAATAGTCTCACAGCACTATTTACACATTTAAAAAATTATTTTGCTACAATATTTTTAGTTTTAGCAAAATAAACAATATTAAAATAGACCCTCAGAGTGTTAGAGAAAACTTGATTAAACATCATCCAATTCAATCACAATTTTGGTCCACAACAGATGTGTCCTACGCAAACTCAATAATCTCAGGTAGAGTGATGGGTTTCCCCATCTGAAATTCAAGACTGACAAATCCATTTGAAAGTATTATTATTTTCCTCCTCCTCCCTTCACGTTGAGCAACCGTTATTTGTTGCGTGTTGCTGTTTTTCGTAGATCTAGCAAGTTGTCCACCACATTTGGCAAAATCTAGACTAGAGCTAGCGAGTCTCCATCAGAGTCAGACATGTCAACTCTACCATAATGCATTGACTCCACCTATTTTGAGGCAATTTTGATCAATCCAATTGTTGGAACTTCCACATCGTGGTGGTTGTGATCCGTGTACTGTACCCACCATTGGCGACAAGTTGGGTAATTTTAGGAGAAACCGGGCACGACTAGGTCAATTATCACGTTAACACCAACCCACAGATAGTAGTAGTAATAATTATGAAATGAGGCGTCATAAGTTTTAAATCATTTTGGCATGTTTGGTAGATGTATTTAAAAACTAAAAGTTATTGTTTAAAAATATTTGTAAAAATATGTGTAAGTAAAAAAGTATATTGAAATACTTAAAATATTATTTAAAAACTGAAAATGATTATTTTAAAATATAACTAAACACCACCTTTATATCTTAAAAAAGTAAAAATAAAAACTCTATTTAAGATGCATTTCACAGTTTCATATTGAAAATTTTCAAATCCATACCAGTTCTCGGACTTGGCCAATCATTCCACGTCCATAATCTCTATCTTTTTTCTTTTCTTTCTTTTTGGTGATGAAACCATTATCTCTTAAATTATAAACGAGAAATGTTAGATTGAACTGCTAGTTCTTGTATGAGAGAACTCTTTATGGACCTTTCAACTGGCTTAGACAAGCCAAGTTCATAGAGGAATTTGTATAATTTTTTGTTTACTACATCTGTTTAGTTTGTAGCTATTGATTCATTTTATTGTATTGAGTCACTCTGAATAACCATTACACACTTTATCTCATCGTCAATCTAACCACCAAGATTCAGATCTGAATCTTTCTGAATTCTCATATTTAAAATAAAAGTTTATATTAATAGATGCTCTTAGTACAATCGTTATAAACTATTTTTAAACTATTTTTAAGAAGTTTTGAATCACTTTTATTAAAATATATATATATTAAAAACATTAATTATCTTTTTTTCAATAATAAATTTCTCAAAATGTTTTTTTTTTTAAAAAAAAGATGTTAGGCATCTGATAACTTCTTCCCAAAAAAAAAAAAAAAAAATATATATTAAAAACATTAATTATCTTTTTTTCAATAATAAATTTCTCAAAATGTTTTTTTTTTTAAAAAAAAGATGTTAGGCATCTGATAACTTCTTCCCAAAAAAAAAAAAAAAAAATTCAGACAATATAAAATACCGAGAATGAAAATCTCAAGGCAGCCAAAAAAGAGCAAAGGCCCCACTTAACTTATATATTACTAGTATTATATTAATTACAAGAAGCTAGCATGTGCAGAATCTGCAGGTGCACCTACCAAATTGATAACGATGCTCTTGCATGTGAAGAAGCACATATGGAGTAAAACTCAAGATACGAAAACTCCAATGAAAAATACAGCCTGGAAAACCTAGTATCAAAACTAGCACATGGTGCTTCAAAAACATGAAGCCATACACAATCAAACATGAGCTTTATACGTATTTTAATTGTAAAGTTCACGTGACACCAATGGCCACTCTGACATTGTTTCAGAGTCCAAGTCTTTTTTATAATGGCACATGTAAAGCTCAATCCTGGTGGTCCAAAAACAACATGTTGTTGCAAGCACAAGTAGTTGATGTAGAGAAACGAATCAGAATAAGATAATGTAATTAAAAAACACTAGTCAAGAAACTTGAACGGCGCAATTTCCATTCATATCTTATAGAGGTTAGCACCATTAAAAAATGAACACTTCACGGGTTAACAGTTGCAGCATTTCAACTAAAAAACTTTTCTTCAAACTCATGAATCTTTCTTTCGAGGGAACCCTCTTCCAAGTTCAAACTCAGGGATGTGATGAGTAAGAGAGAGAGAGAGAGAGAGAGAGAGAGATAGTCTTTAGAGAATTACAGTCAACCCCATCTTTAAACCAGAATACATTGGAAGAAATAAATTAAGCTTTACCTACAAAATTGTTTGGAAAACCTAAAAAGTACACCAGGTAACCATATCTGTGGAACTGCTATGAAACAGAAATAAAAGCCACATAAAGGATCATCAAGCCACTAAACGTGTTAAAATGCTTTGTTAGATGTTTAAGCAACTTCCATGTGATAAAAGTAAAACTGATACTCATACAAACTGCTCCATCTGATATGGTTAGATAATGATATTCTGACATTTGCAAAATACAAGTATATAACAAGTACCTTCAAAATTCTTTAAAAACAAATCAAACCCGGGAAAAAGAATTTGCAGAAGAAAAATAGCAATGACAAAATATTATTTTTAAAATCACTGGATCTCAGAATGTTATTATTATCTTCAATTCCATTTAGGAAATTACAGATAGATAACGCAGTTTCTAAACATCATTGATCCAATAATGATACATTTGTGCCGATGGCTGAGCTTGAAAAAACATCAATTTAACAAATGCCTTACAAAATATTATAAATAAGAAAAATATACAAAATACAAAAGTAAGTAAGTCTCTGATATGAATCAATCCTCACCCTCTTCTTCTTTTTTTTTTTTTTTTGGTGTGTGGTGGGGGTGGGGGCGTAAGTGGAGAAGCTTCTTTCCAAAAGCCAAACCACTGATTGAATTTGCAGACAATGATTCTTCAGCTGATTATGTGTCACACAATTAAAATAAGAACTAACATTAGTTGCAACCAAATAAAGGTTAGAGAAAGTGCGAGATATCAGGCCAATATATGATGGGCTTCATATCTTTTCACATATTTGAGGGATATAGTATAGATCCAACCCAATTAAGTCAGTCTGGAAAGTACAACATTGAACATTTCCCAATATGTCTTTCATTTTATATGGAAGAAATTATTCAAATATTTCATTTTACATTGCTATTACAAATATGGAGATCCATATCTCCAGGTCATTTTTTCATCTTCTAAGGAGAAGATTGGCGATAAAAATGACTTACCACTCAAGTCCGTGATGGACTTCATTATAATCTAACTTCCACTCATTTCATATAAAATGTAAAGATATAATGCAGAGTGCATACACTGAAATTCAGTCTCGCAACCACCACAATAAGGTTAAGATAGAAACTTAATTTCGTGACTTTATGTATAAAAAGTAGACATATTTGCTGCAGCCTAGAAGTAACTAGTACTTGAGATGAAGACAGACAAATGTCAACACGTCATGTTTGTCCTGTGATGTGGTGGGAAATAGCTAAGGAACTTTGAAAGGAAATGGGTTGGGATTGAGTTGCTTGAGAGAAAGAATAAAGAGAAACAACTCTTCAAGATGACTATTGGAAACCCAGTGTAAAACTGAAAGGTTTAGAAAATTTCAATCAAAAGACCCCTTTACAAATGCATAGGAGCTGATATTCATGATAGCAGGGTAATGGTGGCATAGCCACTCTAGACTTATAGGATTGTTCTAACTACTTTCTTGACAGTTAATGCTTAAGAAATCAGCCAAGATGCTTTCTTGCTTGTGCTGTTACTGAAAGCACAACCATAAAGTGATATTTACTAAGTTCGAACAATGATGCACTGCATCTAATTTTGAGAGAAGAACAGATGGGTGAAATTCATATCAATAAAGATTTGACATTCGCTAAATGTATTATTAAATTTAACAAAGGTAAACAGAGGAAAAACCATCTATATACACCAAGACCAGACTAGTTCACCAAAGAAGCAAGTTTAGAGCAAATGAAAAAAAAAAAAGATTGCCAAGCGTGTTATCTCACAACAATGAATCAATTAAACAGAGATGCGCTTATTGAACAAGTTTTAAACACACCCCAGAAAAATACTCAGATGCTTCTGCAAAATTGATTAACTTACAATAACCACAATGCCAAAGTATCAGCGAATCGCCCACATGCAACTCAATAGAAATAACTATCACAAACAAACATATGCACGGCAAAATTTAAGGGGGCTTCAAAAACTATACAAGCTTGATGCATATTTAAACTATAGTTATTCTACAGGCACTATGAATGCATTAAAATGTGTAAAAATGCAATTAAGTAATGCACAGAGGATCTCAGTAAATTATGATTATCTTCAATCCCTTTACGGAAATTGCAGAAAGATAACGCAGATTTTTACAATCATCAGTGATCCATAGTAATGCAAAACCCATAAAAACAGAAATAAGAATTAAAATATAAGTATAAAAGCAGAAACAAAACAAAAAAATAGAGCATCTCAGATAGAACTTTCCCCATAATTTTCTTCACGGGCAATCAAAGTGCAAGGATAACAATGGAATCTACTCATCACTGATGCCCAAATCAGGGAAATAAAATTCAATAAAAACAAAAACATAAAAATCTACTAGTCCTAAAACAAATATTCATACGCGCAAAAATTAACCTTAAAAAGAAAGACAAAGATCACATAATATTAATATACCTCGATGTTTATTGTTCAACCTAGCTAGGACAGATACAGACAGAGATATAATGTGAAAAGAGGTCTAGACAAAGCACATATAGCGAGCATTAGCTTCGAAAGTGGTAGTCTGAGCTCACGGAGAAAAGGGATTAGAGTTGTTTATGAGGCCAAAAGGAGGAGCAACAGAATGGAAAACGAGAGACAACGCGAATGAGAGTTGAGAAAGACATGGCAGTGGGGGCTTTTAAAAACTGGATATTCTGCTTGGTTTGGGAAACCCTAGGGTGTGTTTGGTATTTTTCTTTTATTTATCTATTTTTTACGATAAATTTTTTATTATTATAAAGACTTATAATACTTAAACGCTTTTTAAACTCACACGCATAACTGAAACTAAATAATGTGAGACAAGAGCCCTATAGGGAACCTCACCACTTAGCTAAACTACAACCATTTGTTTTTTTGACTATAAAGACTTACAATACTTAAACCTTCAAAATAGCTTAACTCTTGAAGGCTTAAGTAAGGCTTTTTAAACTCACACACACAACTGAAACTAAATGATGTGGGACAAGAGTCCTATAGGGAACCCTTGGATTAATTCACCACTTAGTTGAATCACAGCCATTTGTTTTTTTGATTATAAAAACTACAAATAAATATTTTTTACGATAATTAATGTTGTTTATTTATTTATTTTTAAATTATAAAGTTTAGTTATAAAATTAGACTACAAATTTGCTTAATAAAATAAATATTATTACATATTTTGAAAATGTTCTTTACGCTCTTAATACGTATGTCTAATTTTGTTTTAATAAGATATTATTTATTATATGATTTATAAACTTAAATTTTTATGCATAATTTTAAATTACAAAAAGTTGTAATTAAAACAATTTATTGATGATATAGTTATTAATTTTTAATTTTTTATAAATTTTGCAAGTATGAAAGATATAAGAAGAAGATATAATTTAATGACGGTTTTGGTAAAATTCACCTTCCATAAAAATATATTAAGTAAGATTGTAACCTTAGTCTACAACTGATTTTATAGCTAAATTTTATCATTTTTAAAAACGCTTAATTTTTTTTCCTTTTTTGGGGTGTGTGTGGAGAGAATGTGAAAGGCCAACAAGGATTGGCTTTAACATTTGAAATTTATAAATTCATTTTTTGATGATTACTCTTTTAACATAATGTTAATATACTTTTAACCTAAAACACTTACTTGACAATAAAAAACTATATATTGAGTGTCCATTTCATAAATTCATATTTTTTGTAACTTATTTGTTTAATATAAGACCAAAAAAAATTAAAGGTTAGCTTATTTCTAAAAATATGAAACTTAAATTATTTAAAATAAAGTTGAAACAAAAAAGTAGGTGAGACCCACAAATAATACATAAAATAAGCAAAAAGCTAGTTTATAATTAAATGCCAACGCACACATTGAATTAGCTAGTATAACAATATCCATACAAAAACCTAATGACGTATTTGTTTGATTTATAAATTTCATTTAAACCAGTCACATAATGTTTAATGGTGTTGACATAAAAAATGTGATGAAAGATTTAAATGTTTTCATTTAATTTTTTATACTGTTTAATTTTTATAATATTTGACTTGTAAATGATTAAGTAGGTAAAGTGATTTTTATTATTTAAATTATATAATTAAGTAAATTTGTAAATGTTTCTTAAATTTAGAAACTGCTAATATACTCTAACTTGGTAATTTCTAACTCATTTGACAAATTAAAAAAAAAATCCAAAATGTCTGAAGAATATTAAAAGGAAGAATATAACTTAAAAACATATATAGTTGGGATTGTTCATGAGTCGGACTGGGTTAGGTTTGTACCCAACTTAGACTTGACCTGATCAACCAAGAAAAAGAGTCGGTTCGGGTGACTTGGGTCTCTTTGAAACTCACTGGATTTTGTGAGACCATCTTAAATTTATTGAGGTCTATACAAGATCTTTCGAGATCTCATAAGATATAGACCAAATCTAATTGGAGAAAGCCTTATTCCAATGGAGAATGACGACTTATGATGGTGAAAATTGGTTGGGCCAGTTAGAATAAGGTTTTCATGCAATGACCTGCCAACTGACATGCCATAATCGATTTTTAAGGGTGGTACCTACCATTGATCATCACAGGCATCGAGTCAAATCTAGTCGGTTGGTGCATGTGAATCGATTCCATTGGTTGCTTGGACGTCCCTTTTATACATTAATCTCTCTCTCTCTCATAGTAGTGACAACACAGGCACAGTAGGCACATAACAAAATTTGTCTGTCTGTCTCACAGTAGTGAGAACACAGGCATAGTGGGCACATTATGAAATCTGTGATGTGCCTCCAAAAGGGTGTTGAAAGATGAAAACTATGATAAAGATTTATAAGTCAAAATTTGTAGATCTATTGTGGGTCTTTCTATTTCCTTTTCAAAAGATTAAAAAACAAAAACTAAGATCGAAAGTGCCTCTGATTGCTTTAATAACTATGACTTTGGGATCATTTTGGCATCTTAACAAAACCGTTCAAAACTAGTTGAGTCGTGTCGATTTTCGGTTTTCATGGTTAAACCGGCCGGCTCCAATTAAACTTGTTTTTTTTGCTATTTTCGGTTTTTAGCCATAAGGCCCATAACTGGAGTTGAAAGATGAAAACTGTGATGTGCCTCCAAAAGGGAGTTGAAAGATGAAAACTATGATAAAGATTTGTAAGTTAAAATCTGTAGATCTATTGTGGGTCTTTCTATTTCCTTTTCAAAAGATTAAAAAACAAAAATTAAGATCCAAAGTGCCTCTGATTGCTTTAACAACTATGACTTTGGGATCATTTTGGCATCTTTACAGAACCGTTCAAAAATTAGTTGAGCCGTGCCGATTTTTGGTTTTCATGGTTAAACTAGCCGGTTCCAGTTAAACTTGCTTTTATGCTATTTTCGGTCTTTAGCCATAACTGGATTGAATTAGTGCTCAGTTCTCAGTCAAATTAGTTAAACCAGCCAATTCGGTTTGTAAAACCATGATTATATCAAATATGTATTATATTTATATCAAATCTTTTGTTCTATATTAAAAAATAACATGTAGTTCCTATTAAAAAAATAATAATGTAGAAATTAAAATATAAATATATTTTATGTATAAATAATAGATATTTTATCAATAATTACTATAATACTAATAGGCTATTATTTGAACTAAAAAAAATAAAAATTACTAGGTAATTTATGGGTTTTTTTTTAATGGGTCTTTGTTAATCTGCTGAAATGGGAGAAAACGTCTTACGGCTGCCCGAACCGGAAGGTGTTGATCTTCCAACTCTTTTTGAGGAGCTCAGCAATGGCGAAAGTGCGAATGATAGGCAAGTAACTCTTCAACTCCCCCTCCCACTTTTTATAATGCAATACGATAATCAACCATTCTCTCTCTCACTAAGCTCCAACTAATCACTTCTCATCCTCTCTGTATTCTCCGACTTGCTCTAATTGAAAACAGATATAGCCGTTAACTTCACAGGTCAGTCAGGCATTTCGTCAAACACGTTTTGAACTTCAATTTTCTTTAGTATATTCCTTAATCAAATATGAATTTCGAGTTTCAAACAACAGATGGCATGTTCAAAGGGATCTACAATGGCAAGCAATGCCACGTATCGGATATAGCCGTGGTTTTGAGCAGGGCTTGGAGTGCCGGCGTCGACCGAATCATCGTAAGTCTTATAAGACACTGCCTTTTGCATTGTTTGGTGCACAATTTGTTTTAACTTAGTCAATAATTTGGTTCCTAAGTATTTGCAAGGACCAAAGCGACTGAATTTTGACGACTTAGATTATTATAGTACTTTTGATGGGCTTAGTGAAGTTGGGAAAACCATTGGAATTTGGACCATAAAACATGGGGTTCAAAGATTTCAATTGTTATTGTTTATGTTTCTTTTCTTTGCCTACTAGTTTTCTTTAGTTACTGAAATTGGGGAAATTTAGACTGCCAATTAGCAAATTCAGAAAGACTAGTTATGAGTTCAATTGGGTTTATTGTAGTGTTCTGTATGGTTTGTTTGTGGTGTAGGTGACTGGTGGGTCACTTGAAGAATCAAAGGAAGCTCTTGCAATTGCAGAAACGGATGGTTTGTTAACAATATTTATATATATTACTCACATTTTCTTGTTTTTGGCTATGAACACTTTATATATGTTTCTCAAAATGGGGTTTTCACCAATTTGATGGTTCATTGTTTGTCACAGGAAGGCTCTTTTGTACGGTTGGTGTGCACCCAACAAGATGCAAGGTCGATTATTGTTCCTTGAAGTCGTGACTTAAATTTTTTTTTCACCACGTATACCAATTATGAGTTTAATGGCATAGTTTGGTAATCAAAGTTTGTCATTGTGAGATATTGTGTTTTGTTTAGGAGTTTGAAGAAAATGGGGATCCAGAAAAACATTTTCAGGCTCTTTTGTCATTGGCCAAAGAGGGGATTGAGAAGGGGAAGGTATGTCTTATTGTCTTTATCAGAAACTTCAAGTATAGATGGTATGCAATTTTTTTTTGATAATTTGATAGTTACAACAAGGAGAGGGGATTTAAACCCGGGTTCTCCTCCTAAGGAAAGTAGACAATGTCACTGAGCTGCAAGGCTCGTGACAGATCATTTGCGATATATACTTGAAGTTCCTAATCAAGTATCTATATGTATGTATATGTTAAAGTTTTAAATGATTTATGTTATAAACTTTTTTGTGTTTCTTCTTTATAAAGCACTTTGTTGGATATGTTTTGTTGAGATATGGATATTAATGGAAGAAATGGTACTTCAATTGCATCTTATGTAGATATGAACAACAGCAACAACAACAACCAAGTCTTAGTCTCAATTTTTTGGGTTTCACTATGGATCCTCAACAGATTAGTTGGGGTTAGCCATGTGTATTCTTTTCCACCATTCTATTCTTTTTGAAGTCATACTCTCTATTGCTTCTTTAATTGATACATCATTTTTTACTACTTCTCCCTATATTATATTTAGTATTCCTTTACCTTTTTTTGTTCCCTCAACTTGAATCAACTCACTCTTTCCTGTTGGTGCATTAATCACTCTCCTTTGAACATGACCAAACCATTTCATGGGTTATTGGAGAAGTTGAAATGATGTAGGAAGTAATCTGAAAAAAATTTCATGGGTTATTAGAGCAGTTTGGTTCTTCACGAGTACTATTCATGTGTTACTGTAGCAACCTGGTTTTATTTTAGGTTATTTAAGAGTATTTTGGTATTTTGTTATATTTTTATTATGTATGGATCGGATTAGTTTGAATAAGGTTTGTGCTAGATTGTTTCGATGATTTTCAGGGCTATGTCTTCATATAAATAGAAGATTATGAGATTATTATAACGATTTGACTTTTATCATCAATAAAAATATAGCATTTGGCTTACCTATCAAAAAAAAAAAAAAAAAAAAAAAAAAAAAAAAAAAATATCCAAGCACCCACTCTTTGACATATTTCCCTCAGCTACTGATGCTAGAAAGCAAATCACTGCTGTCAAGATTGTTCTCCACATTTCTTTCCACCACCGGTGGAGAAGCAGACTGAGCCCTTTGTGCAGCCATATTTAATCGTAAAGGCCGCCCTTCAACCTCCTAATTCCACAATTACATAAAAAACAGGTTATTATTGATTAATCATTAGAATGATTCGCTTCTGTAAATTCAGTAGCCAAGCTTATCTTACCACTCCGTTCATGGAACTCAATGCAGATTCTGCATCCTCAGCGGTTTCAAAAGAGACAAACCCAAAACCACGAGATCTTCCTGTGTCTCTCTGGTAAATGACTTTGGCACCCAATAGGCCTCGCTGATCTGCAAAAGCATCTCTTAGACCCTGGGAAGTGAGGCCCCAACCAAGGTTTCCAGCATAGATCTTGTGAGGGCTGTCTATATAGCCCTGTTGCTGCCCACATCTTTGGCCCCATTACTTCCCTTTCACCTCCCTTTGGCACTTCTGGGAAGTTCACCTTAACAATTCGGCCTCCAACTTGCTGTCAAACCATCAGAATCATTAAGAACAACATTAACTTTCTCTGCTCTTCATGTGTTCTTAGCTTTTGTAAGCTTCTGTGAATTATTTTGACAGTTTTTACTTTAAAGTTAATGTTGAAATTGGAAACGTATTACCCAGACATCCACACACACACAAACACATACACATACAATTTTAAGTTAATCCTTTGTTTTTTTTCATATGCAAATATTTGCTGACTTTCATATATTGGTATACTTTTTTTCATCTGCCAACTCCACACACACAAACAACTTTAACACGAAAAACGTTATTGCTAAAGTTGATTGAGGCTCTATTGAGTTTATATGTGCTCAGGTTGCCTTTTCAGGGTAAGGCTTCCATGAGTTATTTTCAATTAAACATGGTTGTTTTCAAACAAAAAAAAAAAAAAAAAAAATCCATCCAATTTGGACTGCTTTCACTGAGAACAACATGACTTATTCTACAGCCTGTAGGTGTGTCACAAACATGGTTGGACAAGAAATAAATTTAAGAAAGAACCACTGGGTCTATGTTGAAGCCATTTAATGACCAAGCTAGAATTCTATTGACCATCCATGATTCTATTAGCAAAGCAGAAAAATGATCATTTGTGGCTAATTTTCCATGATCCCTACGCTACAACTAAAGGCAACACAGAAGGCCTATATTGTTTCTCAAAAAAGAAAAAGAAAAAGAAAAGAAAGCCTCTATCCTGGTATGGTAACCACACTACTATAAATCCAAGTAATTCTACTATGCTTGCAAGTAGTTCAGACAAACTGAACATTCTTTTGCTTGGACAAGGTTCTACTGCTATCAATGTTATAGTTACACTACAAAGTACAAACAAATGCAAAAACTCTATTAACCTACTAGCTTTAGGAATGGGTGACAAAAAAGAGTAATGCTAAATAAATGTNTCTAGCCTTTGGCTTAAAAGCTCCTTAAGAACTTTGGTTTGCTTGAATATTAACTCAAGAAGAGGATTTCCTTTGTTTTCCTCCAAGAAACTTAGGCTTTGGTGGACAATCAAAGTAAATCCTTGTCTCATTGCTCTCTTGACTACATCAGTTGGTATCATAGCTAAAGACAATCCATTACATTGTAATAAAGAAGATTGTAAAAGTTGAAAAAGATTGAACTAGTTATCTAAGTGGCTTGATGAATTGGAAGCTTTTCTATAGAGATTTTGCAATAAGTTTGAAATATACTCGAAGATGGTCTCAAGGATTAAGATTATGAATTAAAAGAAAGTAGGCTCTGCTTAGGATGTTGTACTATTATAACATGCGGCACCAGGCAGAATGGAAGATAATTATAAATTGGAGTTTGTTCTAAGGTTCTCCACCGATCTACTATACTATGACTACTTTAACTATGACGATTTGGTGAAGGTGCATACTTTATTCCATGTTAAAGAAACCATTCAAGAGAGTGATGCATTTGATGCAAGCAAGTCTTAAACATCTTTAGGACATGGAAGCTTTCATGCACATGTTTATGTTTGATGAAAGTCCACATGATAAAAAATTGGGACAATTTGATGGTTTGTCATCTCGCGATGATGGTATTGTATGATGTGCCTTGTTTGCATTATACAGAAAATGTTATGTATGATCAAAATTGGGAAGATTTTATGACAAGGGAGTTAATTCAAAAAAATTATAAAGAAGCAAAGATAGTAGTGATCCATATTTTGAAAGAGAGCTGCGTGGAATTCAATGATGGTTTATGCTTATTTTTCTTTTATCACAAACTGCCCACAAAGTAAAATAAAGAGAAATAAAGTTGTGCTACACAACGGAGTAAATTATTTATGGTGGGATATCATAGAAAGAATGGAAGGCATTGTTTGGGGTTACAATAAATTGTGGAAGATTGAAGCCAAACTAGAGGATGGGTTTTGTCCAACTTGGGGAGAAATGACACTAGACAAAGATGGGAAAAAATTCCATGTGTTATGTAGTGGCACCATTCACAGATTCTATTCATGTGGCACTATAGTAACCTAGTTTATTTTAGGTTATTTAATGTTTGAGTTTTATTTGGTTTATTTGTATTATGCATGGTTAGGATTAGTCTAAATTAGTGGTCATGATTTATTTTTTCTAGGATTTTTGGGTTTTTATTTTTTATTCTTGTAAATAGATGGATTGACCATGAAAAAGAACATGTTACATGATTGACTATAAAAGAGACCGTTTGCGCCCATGAAAAAGAACATGTGTGACTATAAAAGAGACCGTATGCGACCCCACCATCCTTAAATCTGGCACATGTTAGATGCTACTCCAGCATTAATATGGAACATGTTGGATGATACTAAGCTAGTAGATTAGGAGTTTTATTTTATTAAGTTTTTGGGCATTAAATAGTTGTGGTCAAATTTCTTACACTTACATTTAATTTAAAGTGTCCATGGTAGTGGTAAATTTTTATTTTTTGGTCTGTGGGGAATGGGCCCTTCTAGACTTCTAGTCGACCATTGGGTCTTGTTTAGGTATTATTTGAGTTTAGTTGTTTAGTTTGGCCTCACTAGTAAAAGGCCAAGGAGTCCAACCAATATTAGGGGTTAAGAAATCCAAGTTCCACTGGATATTGGAAATAAGTTTTCTAAATTTTTAGAATCTGTATTTGAGGTTTGTGTGATACAACCTTCTTCGAGGTGTGATGCCAAGGAAATCCCAGGTGTGAAGCCTAGAATTTGTTCCTTTTTTGCCCTTAAAACTTCCAACAACTTGAAACCTAGCAAGCACACAATGATTTGTAACCTTTTAAACCATAAAATTGAAAACTTCAAAACTTAAAACAGCTATCCATCAAATAGCCCCAAATATCCCATAAAGAGCTAAAACACTATTCACAGCCCTGGAACAGAAACCCAAACCTTAGTTTTTCCTCTTTGTTTCATCCCCAAATTGTACAATATTCACCATTAGAATCCCTATATTCCTTACCATCTTTCAGCATTCTTCCCACCAAACCCTATCCCTAATTCCTCAAAATCAAGCTATCCAGGAACTGCCAGACCTGACCCAGGATTTCCAAATCAAAAATGTTTTGTTCCCTTTGTCCTGCATCAAGATTCAATGGAAAATTTTTGTGGGTCGGGGAGATAGAAAATTTAAATTTCACCCCTTAGATTGAAATACTGTGTGCCACCTAGTATTTACTTATCTCAAACATACCTATAAAAAAACAAGTGGATGTTGGAAGTTATTTGAAAGCCTCACGAGTGTAGCCTATAAAAGGAAATCAAAGCTGGTTGGAAGAAATTATCTACTTTGTTTTTTTTCGAAGGTAAGGTATAGTAAGGGGATTAAATTATGACATAATGTGTGAAAAAAAAAAAAAAAAAAAAATCCATCCAATTTGGACTGCTTTCACTGAGAACAACATGACTTATTCTACAGCCTGTAGGTGTGTCACAAACATGGTTGGACAAGAAATAAATTTAAGAAAGAACCACTGGGTCTATGTTGAAGCCATTTAATGACCAAGCTAGAATTCTATTGACCATCCATGATTCTATTAGCAAAGCAGAAAAATGATCATTTGTGGCTAATTTTCCATGATCCCTACGCTACAACTAAAGGCAACACAGAAGGCCTATATTGTTTCTCAAAAAAGAAAAAGAAAAAGAAAAGAAAGCCTCTATCCTGGTATGGTAACCACACTACTATAAATCCAAGTAATTCTACTATGCTTGCAAGTAGTTCAGACAAACTGAACATTCTTTTGCTTGGACAAGGTTCTACTGCTATCAATGTTATAGTTACACTACAAAGTACAAACAAATGCAAAAACTCTATTAACCTACTAGCTTTAGGAATGGGTGACAAAAAAGAGTAATGCTAAATAAATGTGGGCTAGTTTCTAATAATAAATTTGTAACCCAATGGAATTAAAACTTAATAATCTTTCATTAAGTTAAAATAAATGTTACTACTTACAGAGCCATCAAACATGCGAATTGCTTCTTTAGCTTCTTCAACACTTCCCATTGAAACAAACGCGAACCCTCTACTCCTGTCTGTAACTCGATCATATACAACCTAAATGAAACCCAACACAGCCAACAAACATCCTAAGATCACATTGGTGAAAATGATAACTGAAAGTGAAACAAGAAGATTGAGAGAATCACAAACCTCGACAGAAACCACATGTCCAGCCTGTTCAAAAATCTCAGCCAATTGAGCAGAAGTCATAGAATATGGCAAATTCCCCACGTACAGCCTCCTTTCTTCATTAGACCCAAATACCTTTTGCTGCTCTCCTTCTTCTTCCTCTTCTTCTTCTTCTTCTTCTTCTTCTTCTTGATTTTCACTGAATTCTGCTTCTGGGTCTTGTTGTTCTGTGCTTTGGCTCTCCTTTTCGGTTTCTAAGTCGTCGAATGAAGCCACAGCACGGTGAAAGTGTGGCAGAGAGATGAGAGGTAAAGGAGGGAATTTGTAGAGGTGGGCTTTGAGGTTAAGGGGTTTTAGAGGTTTGGGTTTTGATGGGAAGTGAGTGTGAGTGTGAGTGGGGATGGGAGAGTGAGGGAAAGAGAGGTTGTTGCAGAGTGAGGAGGAAGAAGCTGTGGTTGTAGCAACAGCCATGGAGAAGAGGGATGAGGCTGACATTATTGTCAAAGATACTTACTTTTTCATATGTATGGGAACGAAGCTAAAGCTATTTCAATGTCGAAAGGCATTCAGGAAAAGAACGAAAGGGCTTGGAGTTTGACAGAGAGGAAAACCAAATGGAATGAAATCATGGATAAGGTTGGTTTGGTCTTCGGAATTGTGTGTGTTTTGGTGGGTGGTGTTGAACTGTTGAAGCCGCTGGGCTGGGCTGGGCTGGGAAAATTAGAATGAAGTGTCTCCAGAGTTTTTCTAGTACAGTCCAGTAAGTAAAAATAACTTGTTTGCTGTGATCCATTCCATTTTGTTTGCTGCTTGGTGCTTACTAATATATCCTTGTCCTTTATTTTACTTTTAATTATCTTAAAAGTTAAAACATTGAGAAAAATATAAAAACGTCACATAAAGGTATTGAGTATAATACTTTACTCTTTGTGATATGTTTTATGCGTAAACTATTAATTGTGTAACACATAATCTTGTGAGTTTTTTTTTTTTTTTTTTTTTTTTTTTTTTAATTTTTTAATTTTTTTAATTTTTTTTATTAATATTAAAATTTTAATAAGAAAATTATAAACTTTATTCAGATGGAAAAACAAAGGTTACATCCTAGAAAAGAGCTTGCTCTAAGAAGTAAGGACTCTTCAATCTAGGTTAATAAATTAACAACCAAAAACATGTTTTGCTAACAAATGTGCTGACCTATTCCCTTGTCTACCTACATAAAAATACTCAGTTCTTTGAAATTCATAGAGAGAAGATAAACCCTCCAATTAGAGTAACTCAACACAGAATAAGGCCAAGATTCTTGGCATGATAGAGTAACTCCAATTATGCCCATGATAGTAGTATGGAGTCTACTAACACTCATTATGGGCCATGACCGAGGTAATGATAACAATTAAAGAGTAACATGTGTCATCATAACACCTAATTGAGTAATTCTAGGATCACAATATTTACTGATAAAATCATGACAAATGAATAGAATGACAAAATAATCACTTAGTTTTTGTTGTGTTTCCACCATTGGTAGGCTAATGAGTTTAGATTCATATTTGTCACCTTTAAAAAAATGTTCAAAATATTCTTTACATGTTCAAAATCCAAATTACATAAGGTGTGATGGATCATTAGGTGGTCTAGTGGCGCATCATATATTTGTTGTGTTTGGTGTTATAACCTAGTCAATTGTTAGCCCATGGGTCTTAATCAAGGGCGGAACCACATAGAAGGTCCAAAATTCTCAAATATTAGATTTTTACTGCTATATTTAGCTAAATTTTTCAAAAGATATATGGTTGCCCCTCTAAACTTCTCAAATATTAGATTTTTACACCTAAATTTACCTAAAATTTACAAAAAAGATACATGATTGCGCCCCTTGGCGCCCCCCACCCCCAATTTTTTTTTTTTTTTGCATATTTCTTGTATGACACTTTTAAATTCGTTCATTTTTTTTTTTTTATATTCATTATTATCATGGCTCCCCCTATTCTTAAAATTCCAGTTCCACCCTTGGTCTTAATGGTAGTTACTAGTCATTTGCTTTAGGGTTTTGGGAATATATTTTTCGAGCATTCCTATATTTTTAGGAATAATATTTTTAGTAAAGTTGTTGCCATGAATTGGTAAAGAGAGGATGGAGAAAGACAGGAACAGAGCCATAATTTATCAATAAAGGCTAAACGAACTAAAGAAAATTGACCTTTTAAGAATAAGAAATATATTACTCCTTCCATCCCACTTTTTTTGTCTTGTTTGAAAAGTCAAATTTTTTAAGAGAACATCATTTATTGTCTTGTCTACCTTTTAAAAATGTATAAGTTTCCAAAACTACCCTTAAAAAAATTTATCAAAAAATTGAATTAGTAAATTAATAGGGGTATAATAGGAATATTAGTAATTAATGACTTTCATTTTTAGAAACATGACAATATTTTGGGACATCTTAAAATGGAATAGAGGACAAAAAAGTGGGACGGAGGGTAGATATTCAAAACTAAATTAATATGTAAAAAATAAAACTAGCATCTATTCAGTTTTAATAAAATATAAAAAATTAAAAGATACAAAATAGTTATTTTAATACATTTCAACTCAATCATTTATAATCTATTAAATTGAAATTCAACATTTAAAAAAAAAAAATCCAAAAATCATCTGTTATTGATTTTGTAATAAATTTCACAACAATTTCTCTTTCGACATACAAAATCAAGGAGTCCGTTATAAAATAATCTTTCATTTTGTTAGTTTTGAAAATAATTATAATGGAAAATGATCATTTTGAAATGGAAAAAGTTTAGCTTCAAACCAATGCTGGTACTATCTTCCTCCAATCCATTATGTGGCGATTAAAGAAACCACTCATGTGTGATTTTAGTTAGGTGACTGTTTTAATGAGTTATGTGATTTGTTTAAATAATGCACACGACTAGTCTTAAAATCGTCATGTAATGGTTTGGAAGAGATTCCTCCAAATTTGAAGTTAGTAGTTAACATTTTGTAATTTGTAATAAACACTAGAAGAATAAGTGTGTGTCTATATATAATCACTTTATAAGTACAATCACTTTATAAACAAATTGATAAATATTTATTTTCTGGTTTTTAATAATTATTGGCACAATTCAAAAAAAAAAATTTTTGAATTTTTTTAAAAGTTTGAATCCTGGACTACATTATGCTCATAACGATTAAATTCAATTTTCTAGTTTTTCATGATAAGTAAAATCTTGCAAATAAAACCTGTTTACCAAAAAAATAATATAAATATTAATTTTTCCTATGTTGTGTGCGTCTGAAAAATGTTATCATTGTGGTAAGTAAAGCATTTTATTCTTTTTATTTATTTATTTATCTTTTTTATAAATTTTTTTGATAAGCACTTTGGATGTAACAAGATGAATGACATCAAGACCTCAGATATAAAAACGATAGGTCCACACATGATTTTCATTAACTTACTAAGAAAATTAGAACTATTTCCTAAATGATTAAAAAAAGTGCAATTTTTCCAAATGCATTATGCCTATGAATTCCAAATGACTTATTAAAGAGATATTATGGTAGTAAAAAAGTAAGCGAACATTCAATTCATGGAGGGCATAGCATAAACCGTGAAGGTTGACAATCATATTTATTATCTCATTTATATGTCCAAAATTTTTCTAACTAAATAATTAATTAGTGTTAACAAATACAAATAGAAAACCAAAGACAAAACACCCAAACAATTCTTTAGAGAAAATTATTGTGTACTCCATTCTCTCACATGAATGGTGGGTCCTACTAATTAAATTCATATATGGTAGGACCCACCATTTATGTGAGAGGGGGGACTATGCATTTATGGTAATTTGAAAGTACCTAATAATTTTCCATTCTTTAGGGGAGTAAAACAATATGGTAGTACTTAGATTTCAAAATGCTAAAATTTTAACTTTGGATCCCAAAAAATAAAGTGTGATACCAATCACAAATGTGCCTTAGATGGTCAACTGACTATTTTATTTATTTGGGCTAACATTTAATTTTGAGGGACCAAATATAATTTTCTAGATCCATAGTTTCAAATTATATTATATTATATTATATTATATTATATATATATATATATATTTTTTTTTTTTATAAAAAATTATGGGAGTGTGGGGAGTGGTTGGGAGGGGGGGGGGTCCCTTGAGAGAGAGAGAGAGAGAGGAGAGAGAGAGAGAGAGAGAGAGGAGAAGAGAGAGAGAGAGAGAGAGAGAGAGAGAGAGAGGAAATAAATAAAATAAAAATAGGTGGTTTATTTTTATTTTAAATAGTAATGTATTATATTTTAATAATAAATTTAATAATTTTTTTCTTCATAATTTCTTATAAATATGAATTCTAAAAAATAACAAAACTAAGCCATTCTATAGTGTTTAGTATCTATTTGAGAACAATTTATCTATTTTTTGCTGAGAACCTTTTATTGAAAGTGTGTTAAAGTATAATTATACCTTATATAAAAATTAAAAGCTGAAACTGATGCCAAATAAACTCTTAATGACATAGTTTTGTGGACGGAAGGATTACATACATTAAGAACTTAATTAATAAGTTAACGGATGAAATGGAAAAAACAATAAAATTATAGGGATAAAAAATGAAAATAGGTTAAAGTTAGAGGTACAATTTATTGTTTATATTTTAGATTTTTTTCTTTTATTTATTTTGAGGACATCACCTAAAATTGATGGGTGATAACTAGTAACCATGACATTAAATTTAAAAATACAAAAAATATTTTTGAAAGATTAAATAATTCATATAGTTATTCATAAACCAAACAAAAAGGTCTTACCTTTGGATGGATTTTATTTATTTATTTATTTATCAAACGAAACGTGTGCATAATTATATTCTCCAAAATCCAAGTTGTTAGGCATTACATTTAAGAAAATCTAGATGTTGGAAAATATTAGATGTCCTAAAAGCATACTATGTTAAGGTTTCTTTATTATACTCTCTCTCTCTCTCTCTCTCTCTCTCTCTCTCTCTCTCTCTCTCTCTCTCTCTCTCTCTCTCTCTCTCTCTCTCTCTCTCTCTCTCTCTTCCTTCTCTCTCTCTCTCTCTCTCTCTCTCTCTCTCTCTCTCAACCTAATAGGATTGGATTGAGGGTTAGAGTATTCGCATTTGTTCGCATTTGGGTGGCCAAAAAAGGTTATATTTTACACCCTAAAAACCTACTTTGTTTATTTTACCAACTCATTTTACAACTCAACTTATATGCTAATTTTTATTTTTGCATACAACCTAATAAAATAATATAAACTGCTGTATGTGTAAGTTAGATTTGGACTTATATGAGTGAGTAGAATAAGTTATCTAATAGTACATTTACATGAAAAAGCTTGAAAAGATGCTAGTTTTAACATGACACTCGAAAGAGAGGAAGAAAGTGATAATAAGAAAATAGAAAGACATGGGATGTATGTGGAAAACCCTATAAAGGGATGAAAAACCATGGTGGGAGTAAGAATAGAATGTTCTTGCATTTCTCATACTGTATTATGTGTGAAAAAGAGGTCAATCTTGTACAATAAGGATGTTTTCCTTCCTATCTTATCAACTTTCTACTCTCTTCTCCCAATATCTATTTGAGTTTTTACCCTAAAAATACAGATGCATGTCACTCTTATAATTTGAGGAATATGGCTGAGTACAGGGATAGTTGTCAAGTCATCATTTTCTTATCTTGGACTTTTTCATAGCTGTGAGGTTATCTGCTAACTAGAGGATAGGAATTGCACCAACGTGGCATTGGGACCCGTGTGTAGGTGACATTGCCACTGCTCAAGGAACAACCCTTGGACATTGAGAGGGATATCAGGAGTACTATGAATAATACACGTGTCATTGAAGTGGTCCAACATGCACTCAACCAATAAAGGGTATCCTCATAGCTGCTAACCTCAGAAAGTCACTATCTCCCTTTTTTGTGAGTGCTTGAGTATCATGTCAGGTGCATATCTTACTTCCTTTTCAAAGTAGTCCCGCCTTTAGCACGAACCAAGAACAAGATCCCTTAGCCAACACTTTCTCTTCCTCTTCTCACAGCCGTTCCACGTGTAAGGTCTAGATTTAACCACATATTCATTCTCCCATGTCTTAGTAGTGTTATGTACAACTACTCAATAAAATAATATAAAATAAAAAATTAATTTCTCTCTCTCCTCCCATCTCACTCTTTCCTCTCTCTAGCAACCACCAGAAAGATTTGCTCAGTCACCCACCACCCCACCGCCACACAAAGAAAATATAAAAAATGTCACTAGTTTATTTATGAGAAATGTAGCAACCAGGGATGGTTAGGCTTCCATCCACCATAATTAAAAAAAAAAAAGATTGAACTTTCAAATAGTTATTTTGCATTGAGAACAAAAGGCCAAGTTTGTCCCTGTGATTTTTTTTGGTGAACTGTCCAAAAGATCTTATGGAAAGCAAGAACCGTAGGCAATATTGTAAAGAAAAGAAGAAGAGAAATTGCATTGATCTTCTTCATAGTTTTGAAGAAATTACTCTACGTACGTCTCCACCATTTCGAATCAGAAACTAACTTTTTAAATTGGTAATAGTTAACCACCGTTCATTCCCTAGGGACTAAAAAAATGTAAAAACAAGGTTCTAATCAATATATCAATATCAATATCTAATCTATATTTATATACATCTAAAAAGTTGAAGCGTAGAATTTATTGTTACTGCGCTCCAGTTGAGCCACATTAGTTTTTACGTCATTATCTTTTTTTTTTTTTTTCTCATTTTCCTATAATATTTTTAACATTTATTTATTTATTTTTTAAATAATTACACTTTCTCAAACCTTTCTCTTTCTCTTATCTTTTCATATCCCCACTACTTTTAACCTTAATATTACTATTCATCTTTCTCTTCGTTTTCCTTTACTTTTTCCTTTTATCTCTCCCTCCCTTACATTTTCATCTCTTTTCTTCGTCTTCTTTTATTTTGTCTCTTCATCTTTCCCTCTTTTACATTTTTATCTCCCCACTACCCTCAATCTTAATATCACTATTCATCTTTCCTTTCATTTTCTTTAATTTTGTCTCTTCATATTCACACCATTTTAATATAAATTTGTCATTATCTCTTCCATTTTTTGCATAATTCCCCCCCCCCCAAAATGTTATTTCTCTCTCTCTCTCTCTCAATATTTTTTGGAGTAGTTTTTTATTTTATTTTTCCTCTACTTTGGGTTGATGAGATTTAGTTTTGTGTTTTAAGTTTTTTTTTTTTTTTTTTTTTTTGGGGTTCTTTTTGATTGTTAAATGTTATCCTATTGTGTTATAAAAAATTAAAGATAATATATAAGAATAAAATATATATTATTCTATTACATAACATGATTTGGGTAATTTGGTATTATTTATATTTTCTCTTATTTTTTATTTTAAAATATTAATCATATAATATTTTATTTAAATTCAAATAAATAAAATTGTACTAATTTTTTAACATTTACATTTTCTCAAACCTTTCTCCTTCCTTTTACATTTTTATCTCCCCACTACCCTCTATCTTAATATTACTCTTCATCTTTCTCTTTATCTTTTTTTATTTTGTTTCTTCTTATAATCATTCATTTAGTATTAATTTAACATTCTCTCTTCCATTATATGCATAATTTTTCTCTCTCTCTCTCTTTCTTTCTCAATTTTTGGAGGATTTTTTTTTTTTTTTTTTTGCATCTCGGCTTTAGGTTGATAAATTTTTTTGTTTTTTAGAAATCTACTCTAGGTTGATGCGATTTAATTGTGTTTTAAGTTGTTTTATTTTTATTTTTATTTACATTCAAAAAAAAAATTTGTACTTATTTTTTTAACATTTACACTTTCTCCAACCTTTTTCCTTTCCTTTACATTTTCATCTCCCCACTACCCTCTATCTTAATATCACTCTTTATATTTCCCTTTATCTTCCTTTATTTTGTTTCTTCTTATTATCATTCTTTTAGTATAAATTTGACATTCTCTCTTCCATTATATGCATAATTTTTCTCTCTCTTTCTCTCTCAATTTTTGTTGGATTTTTTTATTCTATTTTATTTATTTTTTTGCATCTTTGCTTTAGGTTGATAAATTTTTGTGTTTTTTAGAACTCTACTTTAGATTGATGCGATTTCATTGTGTTTTAAGTTGTTTTTTTTTTTTGTTCACTTTGATTGTTAAATTTTATCATATTGCATTACAAAGAAGGCGTAAATACACTTAGGGCTGTCCAACCCACCCGGGAACCCGCCCAACCCGCCTGAGCTCGACCCACCGCCACCCGATCCGACGTCTCCGGCGGTCGGACGCGGGTCCGAATTCTCTAACCCGACCCCACGCGGGTCGGTTGCCGGTTTCACGTTTCAAAACCCGTGACACCCAACCCGAACCGAAATACTCATCCTCTCCGGTGAAATATTATGATTTTTGACCAAATCCGGCAAGATCCTTCGAGATCCGGTGACGTTCTAGTGTTCTTCATCTTCGATCCGGCCATCCTTGGTCTTCCTTCGCTCAGATCCGGTGTTCCTCAGCTCCGATCCAGCCATCCTCGCTTAAGATCTACACAAATCTGGCGAGAATCCGGCGAGATTAGGCTCTGATCTGACTTAGATCTACACAAATCTGGCTATTCTTGGTTAGATTAGGCTCCGATCTACTCAAATCCGGCGAGAATCCGTTAGATCCGATCGGCCTTTAACTCAGATTGACGAAGAGAGATCTTTTCCTCCGCTCGCTGTCGTTTATCACTAGACTCGACCGACCCAACAGTTCGCTCCCCTGAGCCCGGCCGACTCGACCCGACGTCTCCAGCGGTCGGTTGCGGGTCTGTTTTTGTTCCACCCGACCTGAGCGGGTTGGTTCCGAGTTGGGCACAAACCCGACCCGGACCAACCCGTGGACACCCCTAAATACACTTTTGGTCCCTACATTTTGGGTCATTTCTCGATTTGGTCCCTAAATTGATTTTGCTCTTAAGTCAGTCCCTAATTTTTTAAAATCGTTTTTAAAATGGTCTCTGCCGTCAACCTAGTAACAGAAAATACTGATGTGGCAAACGGCGTGTGCTACACGCTGACATGGCGTTGACGTGGATATTAAAATATTATTAAAAAAATTATTTAGCATTTTTGAAATGCCATGTCAGATTTAAATTAATAAAAAATTAAAACAAAAATCCAGGTCAGAAATTTCAAAATTAATAAATAAATAAACATTAATTTAATTAAATTAAGAAAAAAAAAAAGGCTTTTTCAGTTTAAAAAACTGAGTTCCTATCCCAAAAAATCCCACGAACCCATCCCAACAAATC
>NW_027069593.1:451526-547169 GCF_002906115.3 Quercus suber | reverse complement strand
CTCTCTCTCTCTCTCTCTCTCTCTCTCTCTCTCTCTCTCTCTCTCTCTCTCTCTCTCTCTCTCTCTCTCTCTCTCTCTCTCTCTCTCTCTCTCTCTCTCTCTCTCTCTCTCTCTCTCTCTCTCTCTCTCAACCTAATAGGATTGGATTGAGGGTTAGAGTATTCGCATTTGTTCGCATTTGGGTGGCCAAAAAAGGTTATATTTTACACCCTAAAAACCTACTTTGTTTATTTTACCAACTCATTTTACAACTCAACTTATATGCTAATTTTTATTTTTGCATACAACCTAATAAAATAATATAAACTGCTGTATGTGTAAGTTAGATTTGGACTTATATGAGTGAGTAGAATAAGTTATCTAATAGTACATTTACATGAAAAAGCTTGAAAAGATGCTAGTTTTAACATGACACTCGAAAGAGAGGAAGAAAGTGATAATAAGAAAATAGAAAGACATGGGATGTATGTGGAAAACCCTATAAAGGGATGAAAAACCATGGTGGGAGTAAGAATAGAATGTTCTTGCATTTCTCATACTGTATTATGTGTGAAAAAGAGGTCAATCTTGTACAATAAGGATGTTTTCCTTCCTATCTTATCAACTTTCTACTCTCTTCTCCCAATATCTATTTGAGTTTTTACCCTAAAAATACAGATGCATGTCACTCTTATAATTTGAGGAATATGGCTGAGTACAGGGATAGTTGTCAAGTCATCATTTTCTTATCTTGGACTTTTTCATAGCTGTGAGGTTATCTGCTAACTAGAGGATAGGAATTGCACCAACGTGGCATTGGGACCCGTGTGTAGGTGACATTGCCACTGCTCAAGGAACAACCCTTGGACATTGAGAGGGATATCAGGAGTACTATGAATAATACACGTGTCATTGAAGTGGTCCAACATGCACTCAACCAATAAAGGGTATCCTCATAGCTGCTAACCTCAGAAAGTCACTATCTCCCTTTTTTGTGAGTGCTTGAGTATCATGTCAGGTGCATATCTTACTTCCTTTTCAAAGTAGTCCCGCCTTTAGCACGAACCAAGAACAAGATCCCTTAGCCAACACTTTCTCTTCCTCTTCTCACAGCCGTTCCACGTGTAAGGTCTAGATTTAACCACATATTCATTCTCCCATGTCTTAGTAGTGTTATGTACAACTACTCAATAAAATAATATAAAATAAAAAATTAATTTCTCTCTCTCCTCCCATCTCACTCTTTCCTCTCTCTAGCAACCACCAGAAAGATTTGCTCAGTCACCCACCACCCCACCGCCACACACTACCCATAGCAATCACCCAAAAAAAAAAGAAAAAAAAAAAAAACCTAGCTACCGCACAGTCCCACCACCGATACACACACCACCATTACCTTTAACACCTACCCACCACCCCACCACCACACACACCCCCTGCAACCACCAACAAAAAAAACCTAGCAATCCCAGTCCTTACCACCGATACACACACACCACCACCTCTAACACACAAAAACCCATGGCCGTTGATCTACCCAAAGCATACTTAGCCATTGATTTACACAAAGCAAAGTTAGACCTCCACCACGTCGACCCACACCTTCCACCATGCCGATCCACAAACCCAGACCTCCACCACGCCGATCTATAAACCTACGCCCTCCACCTCACCACCACAGCAACACTCCACAACCACGACAACAACCTACCTTACCACCACAACAACACCCACCACCACGGCAATACCATATGCACAGAAACCCACAATAAAAATCAAAGAAAAATCCACACAAAACCCATAAGCATTGAGCAAGCAGAGAGTTGAGAAAGGAGAATTTCAGGGAGAAGAGAGTTTCAGAGAGTTGAGAGAGAAGAGAGTTGAGAGGGTCAGAGAAAGAGTGAGAGAGAGAAAAAATGAAAAAAAAAAGAATATTATTTCGATTTACAATCTCATGAATAGTAGGTTCTAAGAGCACTAGCAATGGGGTGTAAACACCCCACAGTTGCTATTTTGCAATCTAAACTTTTAAATTCATTCAACATCTGGGTATGCAAACCCAAAAATTTTCCCATCTTAGCTACAGTGAGGTTGCTCACTGTTCATGAGGATGCAAAGATTAAATACTTTTTTAATCTCTTCTCTCTCTACATCTCACTTCAGACTCCTCTGACCTCTCTCTCTCTCTCTCTCTCTCTCTCTCTCATGGCTGATGGTGAAGCCTCTTTAGGTGGCTTCAGATCATCGGCGTGGGTGGCTCCAGATCGGGTCTCTACTCTCTTCCTCTCACCTAATTTGCAATCTTTTTATTATTATTATTATTATTATTTATTATTTATTTTTTAAATCTGGGTTTGCTAACTGCATGTGGTGGTGTTGGTGATGGGTCTTGGCGGTAGTGGTTGATCGGTGGTTTGGCGTTTGTCTTTGGGGTTGCTCTTTTTTTTTTTGTGGTTGTTGGGGTGTGTGGGGGTGGGTTTTGATTTTGGGTAGGTGGGTTGGGAGTGGTGGTTGGGCTTGGTAGTGGCTGGCCGGGGTTGACAAACAGCTGGCTAGGTTGGAGTGGGCTGATCGTGAGTGATATGTTTGTGTGGTGGTGTGGTGAGGTTGTGTGGTGAGTTGCAATGGGTGGTGGTGGAGGGTTGAGTTTTGATGTGTGGTATTGATTTTTGGGGTAATTTTAGGTAATGTCTCATGGCAACATTTTTTTGTGGTAATTTTGGTGGTAACAAATTGGGGTTGTGTGGTTTTGATAGTGGTTGCGGCTGAGTTTTGGAAGAGAAGAGAGAACATAATTTTTTATTATATGATGGTGATGATGTAGTTTATAATTTTTTATATTATATGAGATGGTAAAATAGATAAATGATAGGCCAAGAATGTATTGACCATTTGTGATGAATAATTGATTAATTGTAGATGAATTATAGATTAAAAAAGTATATTAATCCTTACATCAAAACCGTGGCCATTAATTTTAGCAAATTTTCGGGGGTTTAAATGTACGAATGGCAAAATTTAAATGTGCAAAATCTTGATCGGGTATTTTAAGGCACCACACGGTAGACTCTCTTTCTTTCTCAATTTTTGGAGGATTTTTTTTTTTTTTTTTTTTGCATCTCGGCTTTAGGTTGATAAATTTTTTTGTTTTTTAGAAATCTACTCTAGGTTGATGCGATTTAATTGTGTTTTAAGTTGTTTTATTTTTATTTTTATTTACATTCAAAAAAAAAATTTGTACTTATTTTTTTAACATTTACACTTTCTCCAACCTTTTTCCTTTCCTTTACATTTTCATCTCCCCACTACCCTCTATCTTAATATCACTCTTTATATTTCCCTTTATCTTCCTTTATTTTGTTTCTTCTTATTATCATTCTTTTAGTATAAATTTGACATTCTCTCTTCCATTATATGCATAATTTTTCTCTCTCTTTCTCTCTCAATTTTTGTTGGATTTTTTTATTCTATTTTATTTATTTTTTTGCATCTTTGCTTTAGGTTGATAAATTTTTGTGTTTTTTAGAACTCTACTTTAGATTGATGCGATTTCATTGTGTTTTAAGTTGTTTTTTTTTTTTGTTCACTTTGATTGTTAAATTTTATCATATTGCATTACAAAGAAGGCGTAAATACACTTAGGGCTGTCCAACCCACCCGGGAACCCGCCCAACCTGCCTGAGCTCGACCCACCGCCACCCGATCCGACGTCTCCGGCGGTCGGACGCGGGTCCGAATTCTCTAACCCGACCCCACGCGGGTCGGTTGCCGGTTTCACGTTTCAAAACCCGTGACACCCAACCCGAACCGAAATACTCATCCTCTCCGGTGAAATATTATGATTTTTGACCAAATCCGGCAAGATCCTTCGAGATCCGGTGACGTTCTAGTGTTCTTCATCTTCGATCCGGCCATCCTTGGTCTTCCTTCGCTCAGATCCGGTGTTCCTCAGCTCCGATCCAGCCATCCTCGCTTAAGATCTACACAAATCTGGCGAGAATCCGGCGAGATTAGGCTCTGATCTGACTTAGATCTACACAAATCTGGCTATTCTTGGTTAGATTAGGCTCCGATCTACTCAAATCCGGCGAGAATCCGTTAGATCCGATCGGCCTTTAACTCAGATTGACGAAGAGAGATCTTTTCCTCCGCTCGCTGTCGTTTATCACTAGACTCGACCGACCCAACAGTTCGCTCCCCTGAGCCCGGCCGACTCGACCCGACGTCTCCAGCGGTCGGTTGCGGGTCTGTTTTTGTTCCACCCGACCTGAGCGGGTTGGTTCCGAGTTGGGCACAAACTCGACCCGGACCGACCCGTGGACACCCCTAAATACACTTTTGGTCCCTACATTTTGGGTCATTTCTCGATTTGGTCCCTAAATTGATTTTGCTCTTAAGTCAGTCCCTAATTTTTTAAAATCGTTTTTAAAATGGTCTCTGCCGTCAACCTAGTAACAGAAAATACTGATGTGGCAAACGGCGTGTGCTACACGCTGACATGGCGTTGACGTGGATATTAAAATATTATTAAAAAAATTATTTAGCATTTTTGAAATGCCATGTCAGATTTAAATTAATAAAAAATTAAAACAAAAATCCAGGTCAGAAATTTCAAAATTAATAAATAAATAAACATTAATTTAATTAAATTAAGAAAAAAAAAAAGGCTTTTTCAGTTTAAAAAACTGAGTTCCTATCCCAAAAAATCCCACGAACCCATCCCAACAAATCCCATGAACCCCAACCCAAATCAAAAACTCTTCGACTCAATCTCTTCCGGCCATTTACACGTTCGAATCAATCAATCAATGCCTTTCTCACCAACCCGTGTGACTAATTCATTTGATCCCTCACAAAGATCAAGAGAAAAAATCCCAGAAACCTCAGATTCAAACACAATCATCCTTGATTCCTCAATAGCTGCTAATGCTGTGTACACAATCATCCTTGAGTTCTCCCTCTCTCTCAGATCGGCAGTGTTGTGGATTCGGTGGTTTGCTCTCTTTCTCCCTCTCTATCAGATCGGTGGCTTGGCTTTGTTCCGTGGAGATCGGTGGTGCTATGGTGGTGGGTTTGGTATGGGTTTTTTGAGTGGTGGGTTTATGGTGGTTTGTGGTGGTGCTAGTTTACTGGGTCTATGATTTTTTTTTTTTTTGGCAGTGGGTTTACTGGTGGTGGTGGTGGTGTGTAGTGCCGTGGTGGTGGAGTGGGGTTGCTGGGTTTCCTTTCTTGGCGGTGGGTTTACTGGTGGTGGTGGTGTGTAGTGCCACGGTGGTGGAGTGGGGTTGCTGGGGTTTTCTTCTTTTGTTGGGGTTGCTGGGTTTCCTTTTTTGCTTTGATTTTTTGTTGTGGGTATTGTGGCTGATTTGTGGGTTGCCAATGGTGGTTGCTTTTGATTTGTGGCTGATTTTTTGATGTGGGATGTATGGGTTTAATGGTGGTGGTGGTGGGGATGGGTTCATCCGGCATCTACTTGTTGGGTTCTAGGTTGGTTTTTTCACGTGGGTTTGATGATTTCTTCATGTTGGAGGTTTGATGATTTCTGGGCTAGTTGATGAACATGAAGAACATGTTACCCATGTTCTTTCGAAAATAATAAAAAGAAAATAACAAAAGAATTCAACATTTGTTTTTTTTTTTTTAAATGTTTATTTTTAATAACTTTAATGTTTATTTTTAATTTTTTTATTTTCTGACCTAGCTTTTTAATTAACTTATATGTTGATGTGGCATTTTAAATGCTGATGTGGCAATTAAAAAATGCCAAATCAAAATTTTTAATATTATTTTATTAGCCACGTCAGCATTTACTGTGTATACAGTGCACACCGTTTGTCACATCAGCATTTTCTGTTACTGGGTTGACGGCAAAGACCATTTGAAAAACGATTTTAAAAAATTAGGGACTGACTTAAAAACAAAATCAGTTTAGGGACCAAATCGAGAAATGGCCCAAAATGTAGGGACCAAAAGAGTATTTACGCCTATAAAGAATTAAAGATAGTATATAAGAATGTAATATTATTATATTACATAGCATAATTTGGTATTTATTGAGAGATAATTAATTTGGTGTTTATTGTTATATCTTTTATTTTTACTTTTTTTCTTCTCATATTATTTTATTCAACATTTAAATTCAGCCACATCCTCCATATGTTCAATTATTATTATTATTATTATTGAATTAATGTATTGTATATTTTTTAAAGTCAATATGTGTTATTTGAAATAATGTTTTAAATCATAAGGTTTTTTTTGTGTGTGTGTGTGTGTGTGTGTGTGTGTGTAGTGTAACATAATATATTTTGTAGTCAGATATTATATATAGTAGGATATGTATGAAAACACAATGCAATAAAAAAATTATCTTTCATTTCTCCAAAACATAGATCGACATCTCTTTCTTTCTCACAATAAATAAATCATATATCATAAAGTGGAAAAATAAAATAAAATGAAAAAACAATTTTTTTTTCATCATATGAACATATGAATAAATTCCGCAATATATAACTCTTCAAATTCATAAAACACATGATTACTTAGATTATATAGTAAAATAAGACCAGTAAATCATATAACATAAAGTGGAAAAATAAAATAAAATGATTTTTTTTTTCATCATATGAACATATGAATAAATTCCGCAATATATAACTCTTCAAATTCATAAAACACATGATTACTTAGATTATATAGTAAAATAAGACCAACTTATCCATCATGACATTGCAATATCGTTTAGATATAATTAGATAGAAATAACGTTTTGTTAATCTTGTCTCATAAACCAAAAGTACCATCTATATAGCTAATAATACCTTTAAAGAGTAACATATGACGAAGAATTCTTAATTTGAATAGCAGATTATATATATAAATCATCTAACACAAACGTTTATAAGAAGATAGAATCTATAACTTTAATGAGAAAATTTGGCAAAATAATTGAATTAAATACTACCTTCAACTTAGTGAGATTAAAATATTGTTTTATCTTCGACATATTATTATTCATTTATTTAAAAAAAAAGTTAAACATATAATATGTGGCAACCCAAATCTAGTAACCTTACTATGCGTCACAGTGGATTTGGGCTCCTAATTTATTTGTTGGTGGGTTTTCTCATAATCCTATAGGTTGTGCCTCAAATATAGCCTTGACAGCCCAACAATCAAGCATCCTTAAGGTTTTTAGCCCAACAATCAAGCACCCTTAGACCTCGCTTCTAGCTTTCTTGCTCTCTTTGTTCTCCCCTCCCCTTTGTGTTTGCACTCTCCCTTATTTCTTTTCTCCCTCTCTCTTTTTCTAACTTCCCAAAAGAACCAGCCAACCCTATTTATCTACCCTCAATCCCTTATATAACCTCCTCTTAGTGGGACTTAAATCATTAATTTTTACTGGTTCCCACTTTCACCCCTAATCCCCAGATAAATCATGTCTTCTAAAGATTCTCTTGAAACTTGTTCCAGACACCAAATAGTGTTCGGTAGCAGGTTTCCCAAAGGCACTAACTGTGATCGGCTACCGACCTTAATTTGCCACATCCTTTTGTTGAACCCCCTCGGTTATTAGTTAGCGTTGGGCCTAACATGGCCCCGAACACAGTGGGATTCCCTGTACATTATAATTAGACCTTAGCACATTTATCAGTGGACTGATCCTAGCCTAATAGTGTTGGGCCTTGGTTACATGGGCCGTTCTGGGTCACCTAGGCCCAAGCCCCTACAATAGTCCCCTATGATCCCATTTTCGCGAGGTGGAGATGGGATCTGGGTTCTCCTATCTGGTAGTTGGTAAATTCTTTATTTTCTTTCAAAAACAACGGTTATGCCTCAGGAAGACCAACGTTCGATCAATTAATGCAGTAGACATGACAGCTCGTTCCTTATGTGTATGTGGTAGCAACTGGGATATTGAACGGTCAAGATGGCCTAACGCTTCGATGACCGAGGCATGTGTGAAGAGACATGATGGTATGCATTGATTGATTTTTGGCAGTTACAATAAATGACCTTCATTCTTATAAATACCAACACAGTTTACATTTTTCTTTTCTTTAGTTTTTTCTAAGTTCAAAATCTTGCTTCTCTTCTCATTCCCAAGCCCTCAATCTCCCTCCAAGACCATCCTCATCACCAAGAACTCAATAAGTCTTCTTCCCTCTATCTTTCTCTTAATAACTCAGTTAGGCTTAGAAAAATGGGTTTTTCTTATCTTTTGAAAACTAATGCAGACGTAGAGTCCTTCAAGGTTAGGTTCAATATCTCTTGTGACATTAACATATTGTACTATCATGAGGGAGACATAGAAGACCAAAGGCTGCCTCATGTAGTATTTTTCCTTTTAATGTCGATACTTGAGGGTGGAGTTAGGTTCCCTATAGATCCCTTATTGCTTAAGCCTCTTAGTTTTTATGGACTTAGCCTCGACCAATGTTTGCCTAACTTTTATAGGGTAGTCAATTGTGTGGGGCGTCTTAACCGATTATACGGCCTCAGCATTACCCACCATGACATTAACTTCCTATATTCCATTCGAGGGAGCCTGAAGCACGGGTATTACCTTCAGACCCGAAACACAATGGTTAGGTTGATATCTTGCCTCCTCGACTTCAATAGGAACTCGGCGGGGGGATTTGTAAGAGTGAGTGGGAATTGGCTGAATGTCGAGCTGACCAGCTCGACCTCTCCTCGCTAGATAGATCGGTATCTTCGTTTTTCGACTCCTTGACATGCCCATATCATGCTATTCTTTCCCCTTTTTTTTTGCATATATTATTATTTTATTTTTTATATATGTTTTTGGATGTCTTGTTAACCCACTCCTTGCTCCTGACTGTAGTTTCCAAGAAATTCCAACCAGATATAAGCATAGTACGAGCTTAGGAGCTCAATTTTTCCTGCGCTCGGAAATATTCTTGCATTATGACGGGTAGTTAAGAGCTGCCCATTTGATCTTGGGCTGCATTCCTTCTTACACGAGCTACCAAGACTCCTCCAGCGCTTTGATAGTTGGCAGCCCACTTTTGTCATACCTCGACATTCGGTTGCTAGGATTTTTGTTGAACGGACTTACTATTGGTGAGGTGAGACACTCGGGGCCCAAATTAGTTAGGCAGGATTCTCTTGAACCCGTATGAGATGGTTCACGAGATAACGTTTTCCAGGGTTGAGCAGTACGTATCCTAGTGGAAGCCCCCATACTAGAAGACCTTGTAGCTGAAGGCCTTATTGCAGAGGACCAAGTTGCTGAGGACACGGTTGCTGAAGACCCAGTTACTGAAGAGCTTATTCCAACAAACTTGACTGTAGGGATGGTTCAAAAATGTTCCATGGCTTTGGATCATTGGTTCCCAATTGCGCAGCTTGATGAGAGCCAAGTTGTCCCTTGGCTTATCTCTCAACAGACAACCCCTTATGCATCCCAACAATGAAGGAAGTGATAGAAGGGTGCCGATGGTGCCATAACCGAGACTAGTACTCCTCTTGCTGCCCAACTCCCTACCCCAGTCTCTGGTTGGGTAGCAACTCAACCGATTGGCACGACCCCTCAAGAGACACGGCCCGTGAGTCAGCCGGTCATAATCGGTTCTCAAGTGGCCTCTGCTTCTTCCCAAGGTCTTACCCTCTGATTCGTACGTTCGGACATGGAGGAACGGCCTTGGAGGGCAGGTGTTCGACAGCCTTGGGAATGCCCTGTTATCACTTGCCGACTTGAAGCACTACTCATGCTGCCAGGATGAGGACCTCATCCTTAAGCTAAAGTGGCACAACATAGTAGTGAGCTTTTATTTCTTTGAACTTTTATTGTTTTGTTTTCTCATTTTTTTTACTCTCATTTTTTACTTTTATAAGTGTTAGTACTTGGGATATACTGACCCCGTCCTATTTTGTTACAGGCCACCCAATTGACCTATGTTATGGAGGGTCGGCTAAAGGGGGTAATGAAGGAGGCGGACAAAGAGAAGGCCCTCAAGCAGGTAGCTGAGGCGAGCTTGAAGGAAAAGACATTGGGGCTGAATGTGATGGAGAGACGGGTAACCACAACTGAGAAGGCACTAGAGTTGGCAGAGTAGAAAGCTGAAGGTTTTCAAGGAAAGCTCGGCGAGACCGAACTTAAGCTCGTAGAGACAGCGAGCCTTGTTTCTACTTGTGAGAAGGAGCTCGCCGAATTGAAGAGTATGGTGAAGACTCGTAAGCTAACCTATTATAACAAAGGTTTCAGGGATGACGAGAACTCAGCTAGACCAGTAATCTTTCAGGCCCAAAAGTTCGGGTTCGTGGAGGGTTAGATGGCCGAGGTGAATGCTATCGGTCTCCCTGAAACCTCCCCATTCAGGAGTGCTAACCATATTTCGCTACCTGAGGACCCCGAGGCTGAGGCTGAGGCCCCAGAGCAAGATAAGGATGGCAATGAGGAGGAGGAGGGTACTGAAAGCCTCAAGACGAGGGAGTTGTCTCAGCAGATTGACTCCCACGTGGTGGTGCTTGATGAAGACAACCTGACAACTGCCACTACTTCAACAATACGGGACATTACTTAGCTTGCCATTGGCTCCGACCCTCCAATTACTAGTGAAGCTCCCATGACAGGCCCCATTGTTCCTGACAACCCAAGCGCCTGATTCTTTTAATCCATTTCTGTTATGTGTTATTACTACTAGTTGTATTTCTTTCTTCTTTTCTTTTATTTATTTATTTATAGTTGGTCATATTTTGGCCAACACTTTGTGTACTTAACTGACTAAGTTAGCATCTATGTACTAAACTTCTTTAAGTTTGTTTAAATCCAATGATTTTAAGTCCCCTTAGTGAAATTCTTTAACTTACTTTATTATAGCATGATTGCGTGAAATGTGTTAACATTGATGATTTAATTTCCTTAAGTGTTAAGGTTCAGTAACATGGGAATATTTTGATGTTAATGATTTATTTTCCTTAAGTGTTGACATTTGGTAACATAAGAAATGCACTCATGTTCCCCGACCAAGCAACTAATTTGCCACAGATTTTCTTTCCTTTTCTTATCTATGATTTTAGCCAAGAACCAGCCCTTCTTCTTAGGGATAGGTTTATTACAGTTGCTACATGATCAACTACTAGGTCTTATGCTATGACCAATTTCATGAACTTAGAAAATTTATTGAGGTTTCCTTCCTTATAGCAATTTATTAAGGTTTCCACCTGGTTGGTGACCGGAGTCGTGCTAATGCTAGGATTTTGTCATTAGAAAAATATGCTAAGGTTTCCATCTAGTCGGTAACAAGAGTCAGGTTAAGGCCAAGATTCTGTCCTTAGAAAAATTTGTTAAGGTTTCCATTTGGTTGTTGATTGAAGTCAGGTCGAAGCTAGGATTCCGTCCTTAGAAAAATTTGCTAAGGTTTCCATTTGGTTAGTGAAAACAGTCAGGCCAAGGCCAGGATTCTATCCTTAGAAAAATTCGTTAAGGTTTCCACTTGGTCGGTGCCCGGAGTCAGGCTGAGGCTAGGATTCTGTCCTTAGAAAAATTCGTTAAGGTTTCCACCTGGTTAGTGACCGGAGTTAGCCTGAGGCCAGATTTCTATTCTTAGAAAAATTTGTTAAGGTTTCCACCTAGTCAGTGACCGGAGTTAGACCGAGGCCAAGTTTCTGTCCTTAGGAATATTTTGCTAAGTATATGTATATATGCTTTCCTTTTTACTTGTAATCTACACAACAAAATATAACTAAATTCCTTATACTTTCATTGTTCAAGTTAATCTACAATTTCAAACATACATCCCACATTTTGCATTCCACTCATGGGTAGTACTTTTTCATATTACAAACATTCCATGGTCAGGGCAAGGGTCTTTCTTCCATGTCTTCTAAGTAATAAGCTCCTACTTTAGTCGTCGCTGTTACTCGGTAGGGTCATTTCCAATTCAACACCAGTTTACCAGCATTATGATCTTTCATACTCCCAATAGCCTTTTGTAAAACAAGGTCCCTTGCCATGAACTCCGGAGGCCTCACCCTTCTATTATATCCCTGCCAACTTTTGCTAATAGTCAACAAGCTAAATAGATACCATTTCTCTTCGCTTTTCTAGGGCTTCTAGATTTCTTATCATATACTCGTCATTATTGCTTAGTGTAAAGTTAGCAACCCTCATACTAGACAAATCAACCTCTATTGGTATGACCGCCTCTGTGCTTTAGTCATGGAGAAGGGTGTTTCACTCGTTGATCTTCTAGGAGTTGTCCAATAGGCCCACAAAAGGTTCGGTAGCTCTTTGACCCAATTTCCTTTTGCACCTACCAATCTCTTCTTATAACCATTAACGATTGTCTTGTTTGTTGCTTTGGCCTGCCTGTTGCTTTGAGGATATGTAGGTGATGAGTACCTGTTGGTTATCCTGAGACTACCACAATACTCTCGGAAAATCTTACTATTAAACTGAAGCCCATTATTAGATACTAGAGCTCGGGGAACTCTGAACCTCGTAATGATGTTTTCCCTTACGAATTTCTTCACATCCACGTCCCTAATATTTGCCAAGGCCTCGGCTTCCACCCACTTGGTAAAATAGTCTGTTGATACCACTACATATCTCCTATTCCCCGATGCACGAGGGAATGGTCTGATTATATCTAGCACCCATTGAGTGAAGGGCCAAGGACTGATGATTGGGTTCAGATTTTCCCCAGGTTGGTGCAAGATAGGTGCATGTCTTTGGCACTGATCACATATTCAGCCACCAGAATCAGCTGCTTCTTTTTGCATATTCGGCCACCAGAATCCTTGAGTCATAGTTGGTGGGTGAGTGATCTTCCCCCTGAATGCCCTCCACATATCTCCTTGTAAACCTTAGCTAGCAACTTGAGATTTTGCTTCGATGAAGGCAAAATAAGTATGGACCTCCAAACGAACGTCTATACAAATTTTTATCCCCGGACAGCCAAAAATGAGCCGATGTTCTCTACACCCTCTCTGCCTCCTTGTCATCCATTGGCAAAGACCCGTTGGATAAAAATGCTACATAAGGATCTAACCAACTTGGCTCCTCTTTTGATGTAATTGCTATCATCGTCTGCTGCTCAATGCTTAGTTGAATCATTCTAGGAATATAATCATTTGAAGAGGATCCTAGTGTGGCTAAGGAATCGGCATGACTTTTCTGACTTCTCGGCACTCTGACTACACTAACTTTCTGGAAGTTCACTCGTGGAGACTTGAACAACTTTAAATACTGTGACATGCAATGGTCCCTTGCCTCAAAGCTCCCATCTATTTGACTTACCACCAATCTTGAATCTGAGAACACCTCTACCTCCTCACCTCCGAGCTTTTGTACCGCCCGTAGTCCAGCAATGAGGGCTTCATATTCGGCTTCATTTTTCAAAGCCTGAAAGCCCAACCTGAGTGACTTTTCCAATCTTATACCCTCGAGCGACACCATCACTATCCTAATCCCCGACCCCCTTGCGTCGTTAGATGCACCATCCATATACGCTCTCCACTATCTAATCGTGACTTGGCATATCCCTACAGAGATCCCTAAAGAAGGAGTGAATTCAGCCAGAAAGTCCGCCAGCACTTGGCCCTTAATGGAATTTTTCGGCTTGTAACATATGTTAAACATTTCCAATCTTGTCCCCCATTTTGCTATCCTCCTAGAAGGGTACTCGGTTAATACCCATACCATATGAGCTTGAAAATAATGCGGTAACTTCCTCATAGCATGTACGAGGGCCAATGCCATTTTCTCCAGTGGAAAATACCGAGTCTTTGCATCCACCAACGTTTTGCTGAGATAATATATTGGCCTCTAGACCCCTTCTTGCTACCTAATTAGCACCGAACTGATGGCATGGTCGGAGATTGCCAAATACATGTACAAATCCTCCTTGGGCTTAGGTTGGGAAAAAATGGGTGGGCTAGCTAGGTAAGACTTTAAGTCTTTAAACGCTAACTCACATTCTTCTGTCCATTGAAAACCCTTCCACTTCTTCAATAATTGATAGAATGGTTTACATCTATCTGCCGATCTTGATACAGACTTATTTAGGGCGACAATCATACCAGTCAGCTTTTGGACTTCTTTAGGGCAAGGTTGTGAAACACAAACCGGACCGTATGGTCCTACGAGTTAACTGGGAACTGTTTATCAAGACGGTTCTTTAAACCTTAAGAACTAGCCTATACAACAAAGTCAGTGAACCATGCCAACTGCGGTTGAACCTCTCGAGTTTCAAAACCATAAACGGTTCTCACAATTAGACTGTAAAAGCTTTTTTTTTTGTTTTGAAAATTTTTTGGTACTTACACGCTTACAACCATTGTTGAAGGCTGAAACTTCAACCTCCGTGAGATTCTATCAGACTTGAGATTGCATCGCCATCTTCCTATTCTTCTTCTCTGTCTTGCTTGCACTCTTTGTGTGTTTTTGCCGATGTCATTTCTTCATTTTCCCTCTGGAATCTTCTTCTTTTTTGGTAAATGGAGTCCTCTTTTTTGCTGCTTGCTTTACTATCAACCACCAAAATTTGCTTTACTATCAACCACCAATGCTTTACTGTCAAACACTTCTAGCTTTTGTATTTAACCATTTTTAAATGGGTGGACATCCTATATATATATATATATTTAATTCATAAATGGTGGACTATTCAAATGGGCTTGGGCATAAAAAAAAATTGTTTGGGTTGTTAAATGGGCTTGGCCATGGGCAGACAGATTAATTTATCTCTTAACCATTTTATTGGGTCTCATAAAATAAAAATAAAAATTATTGGGCACTCAAATGAGCATTGTCATGACTTAAGAGCTCTAACAAAAATTTTAAATATATATTTATATATGTATATAATTATTTATCTTTATTATTAGTTAAAATTTCAATTTTTACTAATTTAATATATTTATTTATATTTTAAATAATTATTAAATTAATTATAACGTTATCACGGTTTGACCTCGGTTCAACCCCAGTCCAATCTCAAAAACCTTGAACCTCTTACTTTTACGATTCATTGAACGATTCGAATTTCAAAATCATGCTTTAGGGTTGTTAGGTGGGTGTAGCTATTGAATAGCTGTTATCTGGTTAGGGTTCACCTCTATGCCTCGTGTGGTTATCATATAACCTAAGAACTTGCCTAATCCCATTTTGAAAGCACATTTCTCAACATTAAGGCGTAACTTGTGTTGCCTCAATATATTAAAAACCTCAACTAGGTCATGGGCATGCCTTACAATCTCCTTAGTCTTCACCACCATGTGATCAATGTAAACCTCCACCATTTCACCGATCAAATCCTTGAACATGCGAGTGACCATCCGTTGATATGTAGCCCCTACATTCTTCAGCCCAAAAGGCATTACTGTGTAATGGTAATTTCCCTCGGGCATGATAAAAGAAGTTTTCTCCTAATCCTTAGGGGCCAAAGTGATTTGATGGTAGCCTTGAAAGGTGTCCAAAAAGCTCATCCTCTAGTGTCTGACTGTAGTATCCACCAATTGATCTATCTTTGGCACTAGAAATGGGTCCTTTGGCAATGCTTAATTTAGGTCGGTGAAGTCAACGCAAACTCTCCACTTACCATTCTTATTTTTCACCACAACTGTGCTAGCTAGCCATTTGGGGAAGAACACTTCCTTTATGGCCCCTAACTGTTTTAATTTCTCCACCTCCTCCTTCACTGTCTCCACATGAGGTTTCGCGGACCTCCTTAGTCTTTGTTTCTTTGGTGGAACCAGAGGGTCTACATTTAACTTATGCATGGTAAAAGTCGGGTTAACCCCGGGCACTTCGTACGGACTCTATGCGAACACGTCCAAATTTTGTACCAACGATAACAAAATTTCCATTCGGTCTTCTACTGACAAACTTTTTCCTATCCAGAAATACTTGTCGGAATATGGCATAATTGGTATTTGAACCAAATTTTCTGCGCTGTCTACACCCGTTAAGCCCTCGGTTATTGGTAATTGCTATAACAGGTCTTGATTAGCTTGGTCCTTTGCTTAATTTTGTGGTTTATTACTCCCACTAAGCACTGCCTTGCTACCTTTTGAGTAGCCTAGACTACTGCGATGACATCTTCTGTAGGGAATTTGACCTTCTAGTGTAGTGTTAATGGTATCACCTCCATGGCATGGATCCAAGGGCGCCCCAAAATTGCCGTGTAGGGTGAGAAGGCATTGACCACGATAAAATTAAATTTCACTTCTTTTCCCTCAGTCACTACTGGGAGCTTTATCTGTCCCTCGGGAGTTACAATTTTCCCATCAAACCCTACAAGGGGGGGTGTCATATCTATTCAAATCCTTAGGCTTTAGCCCCAATTCCTTATAGAGATCAGGATACATAATCTTGGCTCCACTCCCTTGATCTATCATGACCCTTTTTACCAGGAATCTGCCAATCCGAGAAGTCACCACTAAAGTGTCATCATGTGGTTGGGACGTTCCTTCCAAGTCTGCTTCACTAAAAGTGATTAGGATTAAGGTCCTCCTAGATCTCTTCTCAGGTCGGTCCATAACATTAGTCTCAGGTGGAGTTATTACACTCAATATTCCCCTCGACTATTCAAGCTTACTCCCTGAGAGGTTGCATGTATAACCTCAATAACTCCTAAGGGAGGGGGAAGGGTACGTTCATTTCGGCTTCCTGATCCCTGGCCTATGTTTAATCCTTCTTGGCTGACCAAAAACTCCTTGAGATACCCAACCTTTACTAGCTTCTCCAAATGATCTTTCAACACATGGCACTGCTTAGTGGTGTGACATTTTTCTCTATGATAAGTGTAATACAAGCTCTGATTCCTCCTCGTCTGGTCCCCACCCATCTTGCTTGGCCATTGAGAATAAGGCTCGTTCTTAATGCATTCAAGGATCTTATAGATGGGTTTTTTAAACGTTGCATTAACTCCTTCAGCACGCTGTGCTGAGCCCTCCCCGGGGGCATTTGGCTTTCTCCTAGTTCTTTGCTGAAACTTCTCGGGACGATACTTTTTACGATATTGCGAAATGGCCGAGGCATTGCCTTTGCCTTGTAATCGGTTGTCCTCTAATCTTTATACTCTTTGATCCTTCTTAAAAGCTGATGTATGCCTTCAGGAGGCCGCATGGTCAAAGAATCTCTCAACTCTGACTCCTCAAGGAGATCCTGTCAAGAGGTGCTGGTTGCTACTTGCTCATTTCCCTCTCCTATCTCATTGTATAGCTCCCAATATGTGTTGGTATAAGATCAGAGGGTTTCACCACTTCTCATCCTTATGGATAACAAAGCACCTATCGATTGAGGAACTTTATTGCATGTTATAAATCGTGCTCCGAACGCTTGCATCAACTCCTCGAAGTTTCAGATAGACCCCTTTCTTAAACCATTAAACCATCTCATTATTGTCAGCCCAAGGCTGGAGGGGAACACCTTACATATCAACCCATCATTATGAGAATAGAGCGACATCATTTGAATAGAGTGACTTACATACTCCATTGGATTGGTTTTTCCATCATAGTAATTGGGTAGCTCTCCTTAATGCCCGACTCATTGCATCCATAGCGGCATTACGGTGTCCATGCATTTCACAATGGGGAGACTCGCGATAACGCCCTATAGTTTCACGAGATCTTTCTCTTTACCAATGCGATCTAGTACCTCAAGATGACTAATCGGCAATGTAGTCAGGATCGTCAGATGAATCCTCCTGGTCTCTTCTATGGTGTCAGCCTCTTAACTCAATTTCCAAATCATTAGCGTACTTCCGTAGATTCTCCAATTCTCGCACCCGATCACTGTGATAAGACTGCTCAGGGAGATAAGACACAGTTCATTCCCCCTGTGAAGATCCCTCGTCTGAGTTTACCCTTGCCTTGTGCCCATCTTGTATGTGTTGCTGCTCCTTTCTACGCTCCCTTTCTAGCCTCCTATGACCCTTTGAGGAGGTCCCTCCAGTAGAACCCTTTCCAACATGCAAATTCTCCATAGTTAGGCAATATCAAACTAGTTTGTAGCCTCAAGATGAGTAGGATTCCCACAGACGGTGCCAATTGTGGCGACCTAAACCTGTTAACGATACTACGCGACATAGTGGATTTGGGCTTCCAATTTATCTGTTGGCGGGTTTCCTCACAGTCCTATAGGTTGTGCCTCAAACATAACATTGACAACCCAAAAATCAAGCATCCCTAAGGTTTTTAGCCCAACACCCTCTTCCCTTAGACCTCACTTCTAGCTTTCTCGCTCTCTTTGTTTTCCCCTCCCCTTCGTGTTTGCACTCTCCCTTATTTCTTTTCTCCCTCTCTCTTTATCTAACTTCCCAGAAGAACTAGCTAGCCCCCCTATTTGTCTGCCCTCGGTCCCTTATATAACCTCCCCTTATTGGGCCTCAAAGGGCCTCAAATCATTACTTTTTACTGGTTCCCATGTAATTCCACTTTCACCCCTAATCCCCAGATAAATCATGTCTTCTGAAGATTTTCTTGAAACTTGTTCCAGACGACGAATAGTGTTCGGTAGTGGGTTTCCCAAAGGCACTGACTGTGATCGGCTACTGACCTTAATTTGCCCTATCCCCTTGTTGAACCCCCTCGGTCATTAGTTAGCACTGGGCCTAACATGGCCCTGAACACAGTAGGATTCCCAAAAGGACCCATTTTTATTTAGCTAACAAATGAAGGTAGGGGCAATTAAGTAATCTCAGCCAAATGTTGATGTTGTTTAGAGTTCCAAAGAATCTGCACTTCTCTAGGTAACAAATGAAGTTACAAGCAACAAAATAATTTGAACGAAATGTGTTAGGAGAAAAATAATAAAAACCTCCAACGTTTTGTTTGTCAGCTCACATATATCAAAAAAGAAAAAAGAAAAAAGAAAAAAGGCAACGAGAAATCTCTAGAATTGATGACAAAAATACCAAGAAGGGGTCCACTTCTTTTTAGTAGCAACACAATAATTTCAACATGACTACATATATCTTTACCAAAAAAAGGAACATGACTACATATAACAAATTAGAACAACTCAACGAGACTTTCTCAAAAAAAAAAAAAAAAAAAGCAAGAAAGAAAATAATAATCCACATGCAAGATTAACCATTTGGAGAAGCTACATCTAAATGAAATAAATATAATTTCATCAAAAAAGAAAAAGAAAAAAAGAAGAGATAAAATGAATAAGCTAAACCAAAACAACATCTCCATCTTTATTAAAACAAACCACCAAGACTTTCTTTAAAAAAAAAAAAAAACTAGCAAGCAAGAAATTAATAAATCATATGCAATATGAATCCATGTGCAGAAGCTACATTTAAATGAGATAAATATACTTTCATAAAATAAAATAAAAATTAATGAGGTAAACCAAAACAAAATCTCCATCTTTCTTTCTCTCCAACCTTCTTCTTTTTCTTATTTCTTCTCTTTCTCTCTCTTGTGATGGAAGTAGTTGACTGATGGGTCATAGCTGACCCCCAACCCCCCCCCTTTTTTTTTTTTTTTTTTCTCTTTGTTCTTATCTCTCACAATTTCTCTCCCTTATTGTCTTGCTTCAGTTGTGTGTATTAGTAAAGTGGTTGGGTATCGAACACCTCAAGCAAAGAGATAAGACAAAATAAGAAGAGGGAAAATGACAAAACTACCCACACCTTTTCACTCCTCTCATTTAAAGTCTTAAAGGATGAAAATGTAAATATTCTAAAACATGTCTGCCAACCAACATTTTTAACATGACAACAAAAAGGGACATTCTGGCATTTTACCCATTTTTATTTTTTTAATTGGCAAAATACCCCTGTTTTGAAACTATATAGGTGCGTGCCCCTGTTTTGATACTCGATGACCCTAAAATCGAGTTATGCCCGATCAAACTTAAAAAAAAAAAAAAAATCATGAAACTCGAGTAAATGGAAATCGAGTTCCAAAACGTCACTATAGGGCTTAAAAATGTCACTATAGGGATAAAAAACGCCGCTATAGGGCATTGAAACCTGGTAGTTACACTTATAAAAAAAAATTTCCAAAAAAACGCCACTATAGGGATAAAAAACGCTGCTACAGGGCCACTGAAACCTGGTATTTACACTTATAAAAAAAAATTTCTAGAAAAACGCTACTATAGGGATTAAAAAACGTCGCTATAGGACCACTGAAACCTGGTATAAATTTTTTTTCCACAAAAACGCCACTATAGGGCTTAAAAACGTCACTATAGGGCTTAAAAACGCCGCTATAGGTCTCCCTGAATATTGGGCAATCACACTTGTAAAAATTTTTTGCATGGAACTCGATTTCCCTAAGCTCGAGTTACATGCATTTTTTTTTTTTTTTTTTTTTTTTTTTTTTTTTTTTTAAGTTTGATTGGGCATAACTCGATTTTCTACAAATCGAGTATTTCATTGAAACTCGATTTTAGGGTAATCGAGTATTGAAACAGGGGCATATCCCTATATAGTTTCGAAATAGGGGCAAATTGCTAAATAAAAAAACAATTAGGGGCAAAAGGCTAGAATGTCCCAACAAAAAGACTAAAAATGGCACATTCTTATTTGGCTCACAAATGAAGGTAGGACCAATTAGTAATTCCAACCAAACGTGGATGTTTTCCAAAGAATTTGCCGGACTTCTAAATTTTGTTTGCTGCGCTTCAAACTTTTTGATGCCGTTTTAACATTTGAGCAGTCGTTTTGTCAAGCGAGCACCTAATTGTCCTTTTTTTATATAGAGTACCCAAAAAAAAAAAATGTTATAGGCATGTGGCAATTAGAACTATTTTTCTGAAGATAAAATTTTTTAAAAATAATAATAACATAAACATAAACATAAGCATAAGTATAAACATAAACATGAGAATTTTATTGAGGTAAATAGTATTTTCATACTAAATTTTGATTCTTAAACTTTCCCCTTTGAGCTAGGGTTGCAAACGAGTTGAGTTTTGTTGAATAGTGCATGTTCAAGCTTGGCTCCTTAGAAAAAATCAAAAACTTGAGCTTAGCTTGAGCTTGTGACAAACCTATAAATAGTGTTTGAGCTTGAACTTGTGGGAAAGCCAAAAAGTTTGAGTTTGGCTTGGCTTGGCTTGATTAATTAGTCAAGCCAAACTCAAACTTAATATCAAGCTCAAGCTCGAGCTCAAGTCAAGTTTTTGAGCTTGAGACCTCAAAACATTACATTATTAAATGCTTAAATATCTAAAATTAAGAAAAAAAGAAAAAGAAAATAGTATACTCATTTTATCATGCATCTAGTTTTACTTATGATTAGCTATTATTCAAATTAATAATTTACATAATTAAATTCATTCATTCATCATTCCTTATTTACAGTTTCAGTAGTTGTTTAAAATACAATTTTTACATTCGTGTTAGATGGTGAAGGACTAGAAAAATACCTGTTTGTAACTATTATGAATGAGAAAATACTAACATGTTTTATAAATTTACTTTAGATGATTGATAGGGATGAATCATATGTGGCTTACTTAATTATTTATTTATTTTTAAATGTAACTATAGTCTAAAGTGGTTCTTTATCAGTTTAAAGGGAAGGAAAAAATTAAGGTAATATAGGTAGTGGTCTCATGTTGGCCATATCATTATTAAGATATGTGTAATGAGTATATTTAGTTAACACATATAAACTTATAAATGAGTCTATGCTTGAACTGTTGTGTATCAAGCCTAATAACTCACTAGCTTGTTCGTGAACAAAGTTTTTTGCATGGGCTCGGCTTGTTTATTAAACGAGCCTAAAACTAAGGCTTAAGCTTGGCTTATTTATAAACAAACAAACATGAACAAGCTTTTTATCGAGCCGAGGCTGAGGTTTTCATTATCGGCTTGGTTCATTTACAGCCCTACCCCTTTCTCATATGAAAGAATAAAATTATAAGAAATAAAGTTGAGAAAAATGAATTTGGAGTTGACTGTAAGTTTATCTTTAGACATAAACACAACAATAAAGTGTTCTTGAGGCAGCCATGATAATATAGCCAACTATGAAAATTTTGTTTACCATTAAAACGTTGTTTTTCCCCCCAACTAAAGTTTGACAACTTCCTTAGCATATCCTCAATTATAGAAGATGAAGTTGATATCATCATTTGGCTTTAGTGACTTGGTGGTTTGTGTTCATGAATCTTGAATAGAAAAAAAAAAAAATAGTAAAAAAAGATGCAGTCTAATTTTGTATTCACAAACATATGTTGTTTTTTCAAATATAAATAAGAAACTACAAAAAATAATTCTATCAGTATTTGAGTTAATCATGTTTTTTAAAAGTCAAATATATATATATATATATATAGATAAGACCTAATCTTTCTTCTGCTTCAATTCCACGACCCTGCTATAAACAGTATGTTAAAATAGGAGATGATAATGTATTGTTAAGTGTAATAGCGATGTACCTCTGCTTCAATTTCACGACCCTGCAGTAAATAGTATGATGAAATAGGGGATGATAATTTATTGTTAAGTGTACTAGCATAGTGCCGCTGCTTCAATTTTACGACCCTACAGTAAATAGTATGTTAAAATAGGAGATGATAATGTATTATTGTTAAGTGTACTAGTGTAGCGTTAATATATATATATATATATAAGTAGCATTTTGAAGTGTAATTGCTCTTAATCACTCACTTAGCATGCTAATAATATCAATACAATAGTATATATAAATCATATTTCTTATTTCTAATAATACATATATATATATATATATTATTTGTTTTAGATTTATAAAATAACATAAGAGCTTTCTCATCAAGAATGCTATAAAATATAGCATTTAGCATCTCAAAAAGTTTATTCATTTTAACATCTCACTTTGCAATACACTCAACAAAAGTTCTATTATTTTACCACTTCAATTAAATATTCTTTTTTATTCTTTCTTTATGTTTTCAATTAACTATCATGTTAGTTGTGGGGTGGACTTGTCCTCAGCTAAAAATCTACATGCCCCGTTGTTCACACGCACCAAGTTGTACCCAGCAATAAACTAAACATTTTCAAACTCACACACCCCAACAATAAATCAAACTTAAAAAAAAAAAAAAAACCCCAGTTTCAAAGTTCTAAACTCTTTCCCGAACTTTCTTAGCAACCAAACAAGGCATGGCCATAAAAAAACCGATAAAAGAACAAATCTTTAATCCATCCAAATCAGTCCCAAAGCACCACAAACCAATCAAATTCGCCTAAACCCCAATACAAACACACTCATTGTACTTCCAATATCACAGCAAAAACATACACACAACTAAAAATTAAAAATTTCCCAAAAAACAAAAAACAAAATTGATCATAAAAGCATTTATAATTATATAAATAAGCAAAAATCGAATAACAATTTTGAATTTAGTGAAAGAAAAACACTGACCACTTCCAATGCTCTCCTTCTCTTCAACTTCATCTTTGAATCAAAAGCATTTCACGGCTCCAAAGCCTTTGTAGAAATCGATCAATTCCCCTATTAACTCGAGACTTGATCACACAAACAGGAAAAGATGATGAAAAAAGGGTAGGGTTTTGAGTTGAAGTATTCATAATGATCAGATCATACAAATAAAAATCCGATAGAATTCGAAGGAAGAAAGCGAGAATTTTCTTGAAATTTCAAGATTGGGAATTTTAGGGTTTTTGATTAGGATCGAATAGAGAGAGAGAGAGAGAGAGAGAGAGAGTTTTGGACAAGAAACTTAGAGGAATGCTTGGGTTTGTTGTGGGTTCACTCAGAGGAAGAAGAGAAGAGGCTCTGTTTGTGATGGTGGGTTTGGTCAGAGGGAGTAGTGAAGTGGAAATGGGTTTGGCGGTGTGGGTTGAGGGAAGGGAAGTACGGCGTGGGTTGAGGAAAGGGAAGCGTGCCTTGGGTTGAGGGATAACGAAGAAAATAAAAAAAGGAAAGGAGGCAAAGGCATAGGCGTGGGAGAAAGAGAGAACCAGAAAAAAAAAAGAGGGAAAACAAGAGGAGATAGGCACAAAAAGGTAGAAAAGGTGGAGCGTGTGAGAGGAAAAGTGAAAAGGGAACACATGTTTTACTAAACAGAGCATTTTTTTTAACAACTTGCTATAGTGGGCTGCTAGATATAGTAGCCCACTTTAGCTAGATGTCAAAATTAATATCATTTAACATTCTTGATGGAGTGTGATGTTTACAAATTTGATGTTAAAATTTAGCATTTATAGTGTTAGGACATATGTGGTTCACTTGTTAAGAACATATGTCATTCTTTTATATAATTGGCTAATCCTTTGACAAAACGCACTTTACTTGTAATTGGGTAGATCTGGGATGTATTTAATACTTCAAGAAACATGTTGTTTAAGTCTAGTATTAAAGCCATGAAGATTGGACCAAGAAATAAGTGAAGAAAAGCTGTTCATTAAAGCTGGACAGATAGCTCGACAGCTTCTTGACACCTCTCGACAGTTGGCTATCTATTGAGCCCTTCAATTGATTGTTATCGCAATCTTGACACCTTTTCGACAGCTGGTGGATCGATCGAGAAAGCTCCTGTCCCCTCGACAGCTTCTCGACATCTCCTCGACACCTATCTATCTATCGAGGTTTAATAAGGCTTGACAGATACTATATATCGAGGTATCTATCGAGGTTACGAGAAATCAGAATTTTCAGATCTGATTTTTGGACCAGGCTTTTGTATTTGTGTAGGGTTTCTTTTCTCACAACTATAGACCTATATAAGGCTTATTTTAGAGGCTGTCACATAAAAGAATACAAGCAGAACATATGCAAAAGATGACCGATGCCTTATTCTCTCTGAAAGAAGTTACTATGTCTTTAAGCCTTAGGGTTTTGCAACCAAGTGCTTCTTGATTTTCATTATTAATGAAGTGAAGAACTTTGCAGCCAACATCTTCTTCAAGTTGGTGAGTGAGTCACGTACTGGGATTTGTTCAAAGGAGTTAGTCACGTATTGAGATCCATGTAACATCAAAGGATGACGTTTATATATTGAAGAGTTCAGAGGTTTTGAAGCGGTAGAAGGTCTCTGCTGTGAGTTCACCTATGAGGATTGTAGAGTCTAGGGATAAAAGTTTTGTACTAGATCTAAAACTTTTCTTTACTATAGTGGATTGCTTTTCGGAAAGGTTTCCCCCCAGGTTTTTTACTGTGAAACTGATTGGTTTCATTGGTTTTCCTAGGTCATCATATCTTGTCTTATTTATTTTTCTGCTATATGATTTTGACATGATATTGATGTTTGTTTGTTTTAACAAGTTTTATTCATAATAAATCTAATTAACAACTTGGATATAAAACTTGTTAATTCTATCAACCGAGGTCAAAATTTCCTAACAAGTGGTATCAGATCGGGTTCACTCTGATTGGATTAATTTCCTGAGTGTGATCCTTGACCCCCGTTGTCATGGATCGTGGACAATCTCTTTTGATTCCTCTTTTATGTGATGGAACTAATTATGTGTACTGGAAAGTTCGTATGAAAGTGTTTTTGCAGGCTCTAAGTGAATAGGTATGGCAAGCCGTTAAAGTTGGTTGGATTAAGTCAAAGGAATCGCTGGTGGATTGGGATGATGCAACAATCATTGCGGCAAATTTTAACAGTAGGGCCTTGAATGCTTTGTTTTGTGGGGTGACCAATAAGGAATTCAAGAAAATATTATCCATGAAAGTTGCCAAGGAAGCATAGACCATTCTTGAGACCACCTATAAAGGTACCAAGGCAGTAAAGACTGTAAAGCTTTAAAGGCTCACTAGTAGTTTTGAAGAAATAAGGATGGAGGAGGTATTGTGAATGGAGGAGGTTTAAAGGCTCAAGGATATTGTGAATTCTGTTTTTAACCTTGGAGAATGTATTGTAGAATCCAAGATTGTTAGAAAATTCCTCAGGTCCTTACCTAAAAGATTCCATGCCAAGATCACTACCATTGAAGAAGCAAAGGACATTGATCAAATTCCTTTGACTGAGCTTGTAGGGAACCTTCAAACCTATGAGATGGGATTAGCTTTAATAGGAAAAGGTGGAAAGAGCAAAAACTTGACCTTTAAGGGTATAGAGGAAGAGAATGAGGACTCTGAAAGCGAAGATGAAGATGAAGATGATGATGAGGATGAGGATCTATCATTCATAACTGATGAGATTATCAAGCTTCTTCAATTTAGGGAAAAGGATAAAGGAAAACCTCCTAGGAAATCTAAATCCTTAAGAAAGGGCAAAAATGAGAAACCCCTCATAAAATGTCATGAGTGCAAAGGTTTTGGTCATATGAGGACAGAGTGTCCAAACTACCTCATGAAGGAAAAGACCTAGAAGTCAGAAGATAAATGGTTGGTTGCTACTTGGAGTGACATTGAGGATGACTCTTTTGATGATTTTGTGGATGTTATCACGTTATGGCCTTTGCTGCCTCAACCGATAAGGTGATTATGGAGAGTGCTAGTGACAGTGAAGATTCTTCTGATGATGAAGTACCTAAGAAGATGACCCTTCGTGAAGCCTATGATAAGCTTTGCATTGAATTCATAAAATCTGAAAAGACTTCTCATCTTTATAGAAAGGAGTTCAATGAGGTAAAAACTGAAAAAGCTGATCTGTTAGTTAAACTAGATGAGACTACAAGGTTAGTTGAGACTCTTGTTGTGGAGAATGCCTCATTAGAAGAGAAGGTCAAGAATCTTGAGGTTGAGCTTAGTAAAGCTAGAACTCAAATAGAGAGAATGTCTAGTGCAAAGTTTGATAAGGTATTGAGTGCTCAAAAGCCTAGTTCTGATAAGACTGGCTTAGAATATGCTGTTTCCTCCAGCCCCTTCTCTTTCATGACTTCTGGATCAAGGACTGTCTTTGTGCCCCAATCTGAGAAAGGTAATAAAGGTATGAAATCCAAAACTGATTTGTCTAATTCTAAATCCTTTATTAGACCTCATGTTTGTCACCATTGTGGTTTTTCTGGACACATTCATCCTAATTGTTTTAAGTTGTATCCTCATAAGCAATTGTCCAAACGGTCATAGGTTTCCTCTTAAGGACATGCACCTTTGTTTGGAGAGTTATTAAAAGTCTTGAGTTTTTTAACTCAATTTCAGGAGAATTCTAATTCTTCTATGTTCTTTAGTAGACATACTAGGACACGTGCCTTTTCATTTTCACAGCCAAAGACTCGTGCTATTTGGGTGAGAAAGGAGCCTAAGACGTAATTGTCTTTTCTGTTTGTCCTTGACTTTAATTCTTTCTATCTAAAGTCGGACTCTTTTTGCTTGATTTCTTATTTGTTTTTAGAATCATACTTTCATGCATCTGCATCTTTCTTTCTGCTTTCATGTTGTTTATCTGTTTTTGTTTGGTTGTTTAGTTTTTATTTTGTTTAGTTTTTATTTTATTTTGTTTTCAAAATAAAAATAAAAAGGAAAAAATTAGAAAAATATAAAAACAGTGTGTGTTTTGTGTACATTGGTACTTGTGTATCTTGGATGGCCATTGAAACAAAATTTTCTAAACTTTGTATCTTTTGTAACTTAGATGAGCATCTCTATGCACAACATAGTAAGTGAGCTTTGTGGCTATTGTTTGTGATAAGTAAGGTTAAGTCATCTCTTGAACTTAACACTCGTATCACTCTTTCTGACGGGTAGGACTAAAAAATCTTAAGAGAAAGGTATAAATAACCATCTTACTACTATTACCCGCCAATCATAATATGACACTTGTATGCTTCGGCATAGCAAAAGTGCAGTGTCATAGACACATGTATACTTCGGCATAGCAAAAGTGTAGTGTCAAAGACATCCATATGTTTCTGCTTAGCAAAAGTGCAATATCTATGCTTAACATGTTGGGTATTTCTTTTCTCTCTTTCATATGCCCTTGCATGATATGCTAAAATAAAAAAAATATGCAAAGAAAATAAAAAGCAAAAAGATCAAAAATACTTTAAATAAGATTGCAAGTGTGTATTCTAGGAGATGTGAGAGTTATAGGATACACCTCGAAGGTGATAACCCCCATCAAACAGTTATGATTATGTGTGAGTTAAAGTGATTTTCTCATATCTCAAATCGTCATAACATGTATACATATATGCAATCTTGCGATGGTTTTCACACACAACACGCAATATTCTTTGCTACTCTTGATACATGTACAGGTACAATGTGCTTTGGCCATCACAAGGTTTTATATGTGTTAATGTATATTCACTAAAATTGTTTTGACTTGTTTTTGAAATATAAAATTGGTTAGATTTGTTTAGTGTGTGTGTGTGTGTGTGTGTTTTAGGATCTATGTGCTTAACATTTTTCTTGTTGAGAGATTTGTTTTTCAAATGTTTTGCATCCTTCTTTTATCTTGTCATCCATAACATCTTGTTTCATTACATTCATGCATTTATAAGATTATCATCCTTGATCATCTTTATGTTTCTCGGGTAAAGCTTTCTAACTTCTTGTACCCTTTGTCAATCATGACAAAAAGGGGGAGAAATTGTGGAGAATATGTGGTTTCTTTTTAAGATTCTACATGTTAGGAGGAAAAATACATGTCCTTGTAAAGGGGAGTTGTGTTTCATCTTGTTAGGGGGAATGCTTACCTCCTTCTTCTTGTACCTTGGGTCTTGTGACCATGTTTACATACATTGTGCTTATCTTTGTTATATGATATGATGATGTATGTTTTCTTCACCTACCTTTACATGTGTTGTTTCTTTTCTTTCTTTATACACATGTTTGTTTACTTGTATGCAATCTATTATTTCTGTTTTATACTAAAATGCCTTGATGAGTTTTATTTAAAGTGTTTCAGAAATACAGGTTGTCAAAGTCTACTTGTCATAAACTCTCTTCTTGCAAAAACTTTCAAGAGTTTGTGTTAGGATAGATTTTATTGTATTCAACAAGTGAATATGAGTTGAGTGATTTATGACTTCTCTCATATGTTTATTTTTTTTGTTGTGATTTGTCACGGATTGCCAAAGGGGGAGATTGTTAAGACATATGTGGTTCACTTGTTAAGAACATATGCCATTCTTTTATGTAATTGGCTAATCTTTTGACAAAACACACTTTACTTGTAATTGAGTAGATCTAAGATGTATTTAATACTTCAAGAAACATGTTGTTCAAGTTTAGTATAGAAGCCATGAAGATTGGACCAAGAAACAAGTGAAGAAAAGTTGTTCATTAAAGCTGGACAAATAGCTCGACACCTGTGGACAGATAGCTCGACAGCTTCTCGACACCTTTCGACAGCTGGCTATCTATCGAGCTCCTCAGTTGATTGTTATCGCAATCTCAACACCTTCTCGATAGTTGGTGGATCAATCGAGAAAGCTCTTGTCCCCTCAACAGCTTCTTGACACTTCCACAATACCTAGCTATCTATCGAGGTTTAATGAGGCTCGACAGATACTATCTATCGAGGTTATGGGAAATCAGAATTTTCAGATTTGATTTTTGGGCCAGGCTTTTGTATTTGTGTAGGGTTTTTTTTCTTACAACCTTAGACCTATATAAGGCTTATTTTAGAGGCCGTCACATAAGAGAATACAAGGAGAACATATGAAAAAGATGACCGATGTCTTATTCTCTCTGAAATAAGCTACTACGTCTTTGTACCTTAGGGTTTTGTAACTAAGTGCTTTTTGATCTTCATTATTGATGAACTTTGCGGCCGATATCTTCTTTAAGTTGGTGAGTGAGTTACGTACTGAGATTCGTGCAAAAGAGTTAGTCACGTATTGGGATCCGTGCAACATCAAAGGGTGGCGTTCATATATTGAAGAGTTTAGAGGTTTTGAAGTAGTAGAAAGTTTCTGTTGTGAGTTCATTTACGGGGATTGTAGAGTCTAGGAATAAAAGTTTTGTACTAAATCTGAAACTTTTCTTTACTATAGTGGATTGTTTTTCGGGAAGGTTTCCCCCCAGGTTTTTTACTGTGAAACTGGTTGGCTTCATTAGTTTTCTTGGGTTATTAAATCTTGTCTTATTTATTTTTCCGTTGCATGATTTTGACATGATATTGATGTTTGTTTGTTTTAGCAAGTTTTATTCATAATAAATCTAATTAACAACTTGGATTTAAAACTTGTTAATTCTATCAATTGGGGTCAAAATTTTCCAATATAGCATTTAGCATTCTTAATGAGAATGCTAAATGATTTAAAAACTATCTCAAAACTATTAGGTTACAAGAATTTAATGCCTGCACTATGTAACTTGTAGGGCTGTCTCGTACAACCACAAGGCACATGCTCTGAATTACGGGGACTAGTGTCGACATAAACAATGTAGCCTGTAATCTAAAAATATATGATATACAGGAATCTTGAATTAATAATACGTTATACATTCGAACTTAATTTTTTTTAAATGTCTAGTGTTTTTTTTCCTAATTGTCTTATAATTGATGCCCAAGTTGTTTAGATTTTTGACCATATATATATATATATATATGAGATGGATTCAGGTTACAGTTGATGTAATTCTAAAGAGTTACACATTTTCTAAACTATTGGATTTAAGTAGATCCAACGGTAAAAAAAAAATGCACTCATTAATGTTGATATTCTGATAAGGATCTCATTTATTATCCTTATTTATAACATTCCATACCTATCTCTAATTCCAAAAATAGGTATATTTTTCTCTATACTCTCTCTTTCTCATCCACTACACATTTCTCTCTCCTCTATTGCTCTTCCACCTCTATTTTCATAAGGTTCTACCTTCATAGCCACATAGAATCTGATGAATAAAGTTTTGCTTAAAATTGTAAGATTAAAATGTTTGGGATCCTCTGTTTGGGATCCTCATTTTTTGGTTTAAAAATGCCCTTACACCCCTATGTTTAAGTAGAGATAAAACTAAAGGTTAATATAGTAAAAATACAACTCTAAGTCCTATTAAGACATTGCCTAAAAAACAGGGTCACTCTCTTGTTGATTTTCAAATTGTTTTATTCACTTATAAATTAGATTCCCAAAATAAAAATTATATATATATATATATAAATAAAAAAACAATTTTTTTTTTTGCTAAAAAAAAGCCTCATCGCACACACGAAGCGTGTGTGACGTGTATATATATATATATAAAATAAAAACACATGAAAGTAATTAGATTCAATCATGACATTCCTAAATTCTAATAATCTAATAGAAATTTAAGAGATTCTTAGTAATTGTAGCTACTAAAACGAGTATTAAACATAATTGGCAAAATTAATCTTCCCTTACATTATATTATAACTATTGTTCTTACCACGTAACGTATCATCAAAAAACTCTAAAAGGGTTATAGGTATATTGTGGTTAGACTTATTTTTTCTAGAGATAACATTTAAATAAAATAACAATACCATAAATATAAAGAAGAAAATAATTTTCTTTAAGGTAAATAGTATTTCCATACTAAATTTTGATTCTTAAACTTTCCCCTTCTTATATGATAGAAAAACGTTAAATAAAGTAGAGTTGAGAGCAACTAATTTGGAATTGAAAATATGTTTATCTTTAGACATAAACACAACAATAAAATTTAAAACATAACTATAAGCACCACAATACTCGACCGCAAGATGGTTGGTAGGAAGGGGCAACCTTCATTTATTGCAACCATGATCTTCCCATAACGACATTGTATGGTGAGTAAGAATCAATTATTGAATTTGAACTTATGGCCGAAATTATATCAAAATGACTATCAAAATGAAGTTTCAAATTAAATTGAGAAAGAGATTAATTGATTAGAGGAGACTTTTGTGGTATACTATGCGGCATATATAGAACAACATTTCTTTACTATACTTTGGGTTGCTTGGCACGACATTGCAATATTACTGTGTTGGCATTTGAAAAAAAAAGCAGCTCCTAGAATGCCAACAGAAAGTAGCAAGTTTATATAGATGAAATAAAACAAAAATTTAATGCAGAAGTTGTTCAACACATAGAATGTTAACCTTGCTGAATGCTCGAAAATGTGTGAAAACACAAGAGCTATTTAGACTCTCAAATTAAAGTTACGGCTCGATTGATTTTACTCTAACTTAATACTAAGTGCGGAATAAAGTAAATGCAAGCGGATAAACAAACAAGCTACTCTAACCCATAATCATTATAACATAGTAGTAAAATGAAAGGTAAAAGAGTACGGAAGAAGAATGCAAACAGAAGATAACACGCTGATGTGTTATCGAAGAGGAAACCGAAGAACTCAGCGAAAAACCTCTTTATCACCCTCCAAGCAGTAATCGATTCACTAGACAATCAGTTGGGATATATGGGTTAGCAAAAGACCCTCCAAGCTCATACTCTAACAAGGCTTCTTGGAATTGTGTCTTGTCTAGCTCTTCGGATCCCGCAATATGCTCAATTGTATCCGCCAAAGCCTGACTACTTCTAATGCTTCCAAACAGCACTAAAACCTCACTTGACACGCTGAAAGGGTGTGGTAAGTGTTTAAGCTATCAACCTCTCAATGGTATGAAAATGGAGAGGTAGGAGTTGAGGAAAATCCATAAGTAATTGTGTAGAGAATTGTGGGTATAACAATCTTTAGCTCTCAATGTTTGTGGCTAGGGTTTTCTCTCAGAAGCACTCCTCAACATCTTTGGGTAATGTGAGTATATATAGTATGGGTACAGATAGTGTGTATCAGAAATGACAGTTCAGCAAAATAGAATGTTTCATGAGTATCTCACAGGAAAGCCTTACTCGTGAGACTCTCGTGAAAACCAACTGTCTCCATCCCATCCTAACTCTTCGCATTCCAATCATGTGTAGGGCACATGCATCAATTCGCCGGAAGCTTACTTGTAAGATACCCGTGAAAACACTTCAATCTTTAATTTGCCTTGAGTCTTCACACTCTCTCTCCCACACACAACCCTTACAAAGAAATCTCACATTAAATACAAGGTACAAAAGATTGAACAGAATTACAATCAAATTTGGCACGAAATTAAAGCCAACAAAACACATAATTGTAAATTACAACTTTACAATCTTCCTATTTGGCTATTCCGTAACAAAACCCCTAAAATAAACTCTAGACTTAAACGTGAGTTTAGAAACAGTGGCAAAACTCACTCACACATAATCTAGAAGCTGTGAAGCACTTGCACATATATACCTGTAACCTGAAACACTCGCACACAAACAATACTTTCATTAAGCTTATGACAAGTTGAATACATGGTACATATATGAGCAAGTAAAGTGCGATCAAGTTTATAAACTATAAAGCAGTTAAGCATATCTTGATCATACAAGAATAATCATTAAAGAATGTCTACAATGAACATTTAGCTAGTAAATGCTCATCCAGACGCGCAATGCAATTAAGATTAATTGCTAGGATCAATTACATGTACAACACACAACCAATGCAAAATACACGAAATATTTGTATCTAGGATACAAAATCCTACTAGGGTACAAGAGTGAGGTACTTAAGACATATTAACAATATCTTAAAAGTACAAAAATTGCTACAAAGCAATGAAGTAAACACATGTACTGAATACTAAATTGAAAGATAAATTCAAAGTACTTAAGCTTTAAAAGAAAGCAATAAAAATAAACAAGCAGCAGCTCTAGCTTCTCCTCCCCCTATCACTACACTTCCCCTATCAATGACCATCTCCCCCTTTTTGTCATGGAATAGCTAGTCTCCATGTTCTTATAGCTTCCTTTGAATTTGGTCCGTCTGAGTTTGGAGAGATGTGAACTTTGTGTCAAAGCGAATGTGTTGGGAGTGCATGATGGTAGCTAGACCGGATATTTTGGTATTAATCTCTTGGAGAGTGGCCATGATGTTGTCTAGCTTTTCATCAGAAACATGAGAGGTAGAGCTTGAACTTCCTAGAGTAGTGTGGTTCTCTTGCTTGGTGCTCTTTTTGGTATGACTTATACTAGCATTGAGAGTACGGATGTTGATTGGGCTTGGCCATGGATATGGTGCTCATCTTCCGAAGGACGCACGCCTTTGAGCTTCAAGATCTTTGAGAGAAGGCAATAGAAGGGAGTACAGTTCCTTGAAGCAATTCGTTCAGCTGTTTTTGCCAGGATGTGGAAAATGTGAGAGCACACAACAATCTCCTCGTTAGTGATCAGATCATGAAGAAATAACGCTCGACCAAGATTCATGTACCCGGTGCTTGACAAAGGATAGAGGTTATGAAACATGATCGTTGTGAGTACCTTAATTCAGGAGATAGGAATGCCACACTTACTGATTTCCCATTTGATGAGAGCTCCAAGTTATCTCCAAAGTCCTCTTGAAGAATCTCCTCATTCGGATTCAGATCATCATATATCGATGGTGGAGTTAACATTGGCCAGTTGATGTGTAGAATCTCTGCCAGATACATCGGTGTTACTGAGAAGATCTTTCCTCTAACCCAACATTTGAGCTCATCTTCTTCAACAATTGCATTAGTATAAAATTCTTTGACCAAGGTCTCGTATGCATCATCAAAGTTGGAAAGTAGGTAGTTCCAATCCTTGGTGGCAAACCATGTAGGGATTTTAGTGTCGAGAAGAGATGCTTGTTCAACAGCCCTTTCAACCAACAATGGAGCTTCCCTAAAGTAGTTCTCAAAGTTTTAAGATGCAGTATAGGATTTGAAATAGTTAGGATCAAAGACTCCTATCGATGATCGAGTCCTCTTTGGCCTTGGTGAGAGGTTATCAACATCAATCACAGGCTCTTTTCCTTTGCTGCTACCTCCTTTCATAGTTGATGTCTTGAATGGAGACATCTGCACACGAAAATAGAAAACAAACAAAAACCAAGTACAGAACACAAAAACAGGGCACAAACTTGATTAGATTCAAGTTAGTCCAAAACATAAGTAAAAATACTTAAAACAGGACACAACAGTGTTAAAGTAACATGCTTCAAGTGCTAAACCATGTGAACATTACCAAAAATGCAAGAAATTAGCAATTGTGCATGTGTGTGCATCTACTATGCATGAGAAGATGCATGGTGTGTGCCTAGTGTGTGCCTAGGTGATGCATGGCATGACATTGTGAGGCACAAATTGGGCAAAATGGGTAAAACACACACCCAAAGATCAAAACATTCCATCATGTTCAATCAAGGGTAAACCATTGAAACTCAATTGAGGCTAATACACCACAAAAATGTCACTTGAACATTTTGACAAACACTTAGCATGCAACACTGCGAACATGAATGGACAATGCATGAACACAGAAAAAATGCCTCAATACAAGTTTAAAATGCCACAAGGGGCGAATACAGATGCACACAGATCAAATGGGACTTAGCCCAATCAAAATTTTTCTTAAAAATCATGAACCCAACCCTTGTTTCGAAAATCCCCAAATTTAGAACCCTAAAATAATTTCTGCATAATCTAAGACAAATGAAAAGAATGTTTTAGAAAACATACCCTGAAGTTGATTTTGCAGAAAACAATCTTGAAAATGATGGGGTTTTGAGAGAAAGAGAGATTTGGGTTGAGAGAGGTAGTGTGAGGGAAATAGAGTGTTTTGAAAATCTGTCACATTAGCCCTATAAAATTGAAAACACGCATTTTTCGCGGGTTAGATAGTCGCGAAATTAGTCGCGAAAAACACCACTGAAGCATAGAAGCTTTCGCGAGACAGTCGCGATAGCCTCTGTATGAAACTTGTGTTTTTCCAGTTTTTGCCTAAAAATCATTTCCCAGGAAGTGCATGGTCGCGAAATAGTCGTGATACTCTTTGTATGAAAATGAGATTTTTAGATTTTCCTTAAACTCTTTTCGTGGGAAGCTCTTAGTTGTGAGCTTCTTGCGAAAATGCCTCTAAACAAGTTTTTGAAGACCAACACAAAAATGCATTTTGAACAAAAACTTAAAGCACGAAAGTATAAAATCACTTTAAAAAACATATAAAATACTCAAAAATCTTTTTGGGTTTGATTGGCAAGCAATTGAGCATACACATTACATTTGAGCATGTACAATCACACAAATGAAATAAGTATTAATTGAACTAAAACTTGTGTGTTGTGGGTGAGTACCAAAAGTGGAATAGTTCTTAGACTAGAGTGAAGTTTCAATGATCAATTCAATCAAGTCACACATAACCGGTACTAAGTCAAGTGGACTATCTCAATTATAGAAATGAGCATATATAACCTCCCACATGAAAATGATTACAAATCTTAGAAGCTTTTCATTTGGCTTTTGCACAAATCATAACATTTGATCTTTTTGAACAATTTATCTCATTTTTGAGATCGGTGTTTGAAATTTTTGATATTTCAATATTGAGAGTTAGCCTTTTCCTTTTTGAGGACCATACATTTCAATTTAAAATGTCGCTTTCCCTTTTTTTCTAATCAAATACTAGCATGTGCGATGACTTTTGCAGCTCATTATCTCTTTTCATTTTGAGATTTACATTTGTTCCTGTCTTGACTCTTCACATTTTAGTCATGTGCAGAGTACATGCATCACTTCACGGGAAGCTTACTCGCGAGATATCCGCGAAAACACTTTAGTCTTCAGTTTGCCTTGAGTCTTCACACTCTCTCTCACATACATAACCCTTACAATGAAATCCCACATTAAATACAGGGTACAAAAGATTGAACGGAATTACAATAAAATTCGGCACGGAATTAAAGCCAACAAAACACATAGTTGTAAATTGCAACTTTACACTTGCAATGGATATAAACTAAATTTTAGCAACATTGTAAAAATTAAAGGGAAAAAAGAGGAAAAATAAAGTACTTAATTGGCTTGTATTCACTACAAAACATGCGGGGTATAGTAGCGTTTTTTTTAGCCACGTTTAAAAAATGAGGCTGAAATAAGACCTACAATCGCGTTTAAAAAATGGGGCTAAAATATGTCCTATATCTGTGTTTAATAAATGCGGCTCTAGGTCTGACAGGTCTATAGCTGCGTTTGAACAGCTTATAGTCGTGTTTGAAAAAACACGGCTATAGACCTGTCGGACTTATAGTCATAGTTTATAGGCCACGCTTGAAAATGCGGCTATAGAAAACACGACTATAGACCAAATGGATCTATAGCCATGTTTTTAGGAGCTATAGTTGCATTTTTAAAACATGGCTATAACCCGCATTTTTTTGTAGTGATTCTTATCAATAAGTGCACCAAGTATTACAAAATTAAACATGTAGATTAAAGATATGACAAGAAGGTAAATGTAAGAAATCATCAAATAAAGTCCATATCCAAGCTCATGCATTATCATCATGGTTCTCAATTATTGTTGTTTCTTATAAACCAATGATTTCAAAGCAACTTACATTATTAAGAAAAATGTTTAAAATATTTGTAACCATAGTGTATTATGGTAAAAATCTATAGCAAAAAAACAAAAAAAGAATACAAGAAAGGAATTAAAGTAGAAAAAAAAATGGAGAACAAGGCTTAGGTCCAATATTCTTCAATCACGTGAATGTGAGGGCCACAAAAAAATTTTCAATGTAGTTAGAGACAATTGTGCTTCCACACTTAACGTTGCTTGGCTTGATTAGGAATAACTCTGGTATAACAATCCATGGGATTGTCCCCATGGTGGGAGGTAGACCAGTGTGGAGAATGCTAAAAGCACTAAATATGGAATGCTAACCTCATGCTTTAAACCTTCTTTATCTCAAAGACTACATTCAACCCTAATAGATTGATAGTTAATATTCCATGGGTAAACACCATTGACTTCTTTCACTTAACTAAACATAATTTTTAACATTTTATAACATTTTTCTTTCATGGTCAAGTGGGCAGGGATGGCAATTTTGCCCTGCCCTACTTGACCCATGTAGGTTTTCCCCGCCCCGCAAAGGTGGTGGGGTAGGGATGGGGCAAGATTTTAGCCCCACACCATGGGGCGGGGCAGGGATGGGTTTAGACTTTTTAGACCCAACCCGCCCGCCCTGCCGCATCCCTACCCAGCCCTACCCCATCCTCGCCTCTCCCTCGCATTGATAAAGGTTAAATTGTAAATTTTTTATACCCTAAAACCCTACTATCAGATCGAAACTCTCTTCGCATTCCGTTCGCCGACATTGGCTCTGTTAGTCGATTGCAGTGGCGTTGCAAGAAGGTCGGCACTTGTCAGTCTTGTTGGCTCCGATACTAGTTTGCACAGCCCCAGTCCTGACTCTCTTACCCAGAATCATAGGGTCGTAGTACAGCAAGAGCAATCCAGCCCAAGACGCAAAAAGACCTACCACAAAAACCAAATATTTACACCCTCCGAGAATATTTTGCCACATCAAATGTTCTTAACTTTAGCAATAGACACTTTCACACACAATTCAACTATATAAAAAAAATAAAATAAAATCAATTTTTTAAATTATAATAAAAAATTAAATAAATAAATAAATAAATAAACCATCACCCATCACCAAAACACTTGTAAAGGTTTATTTTAATTTATTTCAACTTTGTTTGGAGAATAGAATTGTGTGTGAAGGTAACTATTTTGCTTGACTTAAAAATATAATGTGGCAAAAAATTAGATTTAGGCTTGGTTCATTTGTTGAGTAAACAAATATATAATAAATAAACTTCCAAGCTTCATTTACACTCCTACTTTTGTTTTTAGGAAATGATTGATTTAGTCGTGATTTTGTGATTTTCGTCTATTATCTTTTCTTTTCTTTTTCTTTTTTAAATAATAACTTCTTCTTTTTTCTTTTTCTTTTTCTTTTTCTTTTTTTCATTTGGTTTATGAAATTTCAAGAATAGTAATCATATTTTTATTTTAAGGCAAAACTTAGGTATTGTTGCTTAGGTTTATCTTTTAAGATTTTGCAATGTGGATTTTTCTTCATGGGATGGAAGTGTATTTTTTAATTAAGTAGCCACGTGACTGAATCTTAAGAGGGAAACCTAAGGAATATCACCTAATGTATTGTACCTAAATGTTGTCTTTTTTTAATATAAAATTAAGCAAATAATCACATCTTGATATTTTGTAAGAAATAAAAACAAATTTAGTCTTTTGTATATATAAACAAATCAAATTTAGCTGAAACTGAATTTGTTTTGTTGAAAGTGTAGAAAAAATGTTAAAAAATAAGGTGAATAGTACGGTAAGACCCATGAATAGTATCAAAAATGCAGTAGGACCCATGAATAATAACAAAAATAAACTGAAAGTCATAAGCTGAAAAATTCAGTTCATCCCAAATGCACACTTAGTCTACATGCCAATATGGACGCTTTTTTATTTTTCTAGAAACACACCATTAAGGATGCTAATATGTTTTTCTCAACAACAAGAAAAAATGGACACTATTATGTCATTCAAGTGGGTTCACTTATAATTTTTTTTTTTTATAAAATGTCTGACTTAACATTATGGTCTAGTAAGCACTAACATTGGGGGGTGTAAACACCCTCCAATTGCTATTTTACAACCCAAGCCAGCAAAAATCCACTCCATCCGAGTTTGTATACTTAAAAAATTTGCAACCTATGAATAGTAAGGTTGCATATATACAACCTTACTATTCATAGGTTGTAAAGAAAAAAAAATTAATCTAGTGGTTGTGTGTGAAGAGAAAAAAATAGTGGGAGAAAAAAGAGAGAGAATAATACTTTTTTATTATTTTATTAGGTAGTTTATATTATTTTATTGGGTTGTATGTAAAAATAAAAACTGGGATGTAGGGTGAGTTATATTTGAGGATAAAATAGGNTCATTTGGCTTTTGCACAAATCATAACATTTGATCTTTTTGAACAATTTATCTCATTTTTGAGATCGGTGTTTGAAATTTTTGATATTTCAATATTGAGAGTTAGCCTTTTCCTTTTTGAGGACCATACATTTCAATTTAAAATGTCGCTTTCCCTTTTTTTCTAATCAAATACTAGCATGTGCGATGACTTTTGCAGCTCATTATCTCTTTTCATTTTGAGATTTACATTTGTTCCTGTCTTGACTCTTCACATTTTAGTCATGTGCAGAGTACATGCATCACTTCACGGGAAGCTTACTCGCGAGATATCCGCGAAAACACTTTAGTCTTCAGTTTGCCTTGAGTCTTCACACTCTCTCTCACATACATAACCCTTACAATGAAATCCCACATTAAATACAGGGTACAAAAGATTGAACGGAATTACAATAAAATTCGGCACGGAATTAAAGCCAACAAAACACATAGTTGTAAATTGCAACTTTACACTTGCAATGGATATAAACTAAATTTTAGCAACATTGTAAAAATTAAAGGGAAAAAAGAGGAAAAATAAAGTACTTAATTGGCTTGTATTCACTACAAAACATGCGGGGTATAGTAGCGTTTTTTTTAGCCACGTTTAAAAAATGAGGCTGAAATAAGACCTACAATCGCGTTTAAAAAATGGGGCTAAAATATGTCCTATATCTGTGTTTAATAAATGCGGCTCTAGGTCTGACAGGTCTATAGCTGCGTTTGAACAGCTTATAGTCGTGTTTGAAAAAACACGGCTATAGACCTGTCGGACTTATAGTCATAGTTTATAGGCCACGCTTGAAAATGCGGCTATAGAAAACACGACTATAGACCAAATGGATCTATAGCCATGTTTTTAGGAGCTATAGTTGCATTTTTAAAACATGGCTATAACCCGCATTTTTTTGTAGTGATTCTTATCAATAAGTGCACCAAGTATTACAAAATTAAACATGTAGATTAAAGATATGACAAGAAGGTAAATGTAAGAAATCATCAAATAAAGTCCATATCCAAGCTCATGCATTATCATCATGGTTCTCAATTATTGTTGTTTCTTATAAACCAATGATTTCAAAGCAACTTACATTATTAAGAAAAATGTTTAAAATATTTGTAACCATAGTGTATTATGGTAAAAATCTATAGCAAAAAAACAAAAAAAGAATACAAGAAAGGAATTAAAGTAGAAAAAAAAATGGAGAACAAGGCTTAGGTCCAATATTCTTCAATCACGTGAATGTGAGGGCCACAAAAAAATTTTCAATGTAGTTAGAGACAATTGTGCTTCCACACTTAACGTTGCTTGGCTTGATTAGGAATAACTCTGGTATAACAATCCATGGGATTGTCCCCATGGTGGGAGGTAGACCAGTGTGGAGAATGCTAAAAGCACTAAATATGGAATGCTAACCTCATGCTTTAAACCTTCTTTATCTCAAAGACTACATTCAACCCTAATAGATTGATAGTTAATATTCCATGGGTAAACACCATTGACTTCTTTCACTTAACTAAACATAATTTTTAACATTTTATAACATTTTTCTTTCATGGTCAAGTGGGCAGGGATGGCAATTTTGCCCTGCCCTACTTGACCCATGTAGGTTTTCCCCGCCCCGCAAAGGTGGTGGGGTAGGGATGGGGCAAGATTTTAGCCCCACACCATGGGGCGGGGCAGGGATGGGTTTAGACTTTTTAGACCCAACCCGCCCGCCCTGCCGCATCCCTACCCAGCCCTACCCCATCCTCGCCTCTCCCTCGCATTGATAAAGGTTAAATTGTAAATTTTTTATACCCTAAAACCCTACTATTTTAAGCCCAATTAGGTTTTCAACTCTTTTTTTTTTTTTTTTTTTCTCTAGCAAGGTTGGAAATAAGGTACCAATTTAAACATTTTATTTTGTCTTTATTATAAACAAATTTATATACTATTGAATCATTGATTTTGTATTATGAGATCTTTTTTTTTTGTTATGATATTTTCTTGTTAAACACTTTAATAATATTATTCAATTTTTGCTAAAAATTAGTTTGATTTGTTGGGATAAATTTATTTGTCATTTCAAGTATATTTTTACTAATGAAACAAGTTTTATTAAAAACAATTGTAATAGTTGTGGGCAAATTAACAAGAAGTAGAGTTTTACGGGGTGAGGCGGGGCTTTGCGGGGCCCTAAGGGGTGGGATGGGGCAAGAAAATTTTCCCCGTCATGCGGGGTGAGGCAGCGATGGGGTTAAACAAAACCATATGGGGTGGGGGCGAAGACCCCATCTTGCAAACTCGCCACGCCCTATTGCCATCCCTAAGTGGGTTGATGGGTTGGGTTGAGGCTCAAGTATTCTAAAGAATAGAGACTAGTTTATGATAAGAAAAATGAGAATATCAATCAAGAGAGTCAATACCATATACAATTGAACACATGCCAAATGGGGCTTTGCCATTGATGTTCAAAAAGAGGGAATTAGATGTAACAAAAAGAGAAGGGAAGTCAAATTTGAGAGCCACTACCAGTGATGGCAGTAGCGAAAGGTGGTGAACAAGTTCAAGGAGGAGCTTGTCCATGGAGAGAGAGAGAGAGAGAGAGAGAGAGAGAGAGAGAGAGAGAGAGAGAGAGAGTTGTTGAAGGTGATAAAAAAAGTGGGGGGGGGGAGATATATTTGTATTACATCATGCTCAACAATTTGTCCACAAAATTTATTTGTGAATAGTTCCAAAATACACTTATTGAGATACTATTCATAAATAACTTAATCTCTCTCTCTCTCTCTCTCTCTCTCTCTCTCTCTCTCTCTCTCTCTCTATATATATATATATATATATATTATATATAAATTATGCACAATTTGAGGTTCAATTTAGTGCGATGAGGATTCCTCCTAGAAAAAATAAAAACACTTTAACCTATGAATTAGTTAAACACGAGAGAGGTAGAGAAGAGTACAAAAATGACTTTTTTTTTTTTTTTTTTTTTTTTTTACATCCTCGAATGCTAGTGCTCTAACTAGTAAGAGCGTTAGCAATGGGATTGCTAAAAGTGCTAAAAATTTATTTTATACCCCAAACACCAAAATAGCACTAACATCCGGGTTGCCATTGCTTACAAATTTTAGATGTTTACCATAGTAAGTTCTTAAATTTAGAAATCATTGTAATTGAGTTGGAAACTTAAATCCCCTTATTTAGCTCTCTCTCTCTCTCTCTCTCTCTCTATTAGATTGATGATGAATTTGTTGATGATGGTGGGTTTTGAGATCATGGTTTTGCTGATTGGTGGTGGGTTTTCAAGTCATAAAAAGAAATAATAAAGGGTTAAAGTTTCAAATCTCATGTTGTCTTGGAAGGAATGTCATAGTTGGAGTTACTTGTGTAGTTTGAGGGGTTTTTTTTTTTGTGTAGAATTTTGAAGAAAAATGTAGGAAATCAAGCATTTTGAGTCCTTGTTCTAACTTAAGGTTTTAACAACCATGACAAATTGACAACGTCTTAAAGCATTAGCATCGGGGGTGTAAAAACCTCCCAGTTGCTATTTACCAACTAGAGCCTTAAAACCCCCACATTCGAGTATGTAAACTTTTTTTTTTTTTACATCCTAGCTATAGTAAGTATGGGTATTTAGAACTTATTGTAGCTAGTATGTATAAATAAAATAATATTATATTCTCTCTCTTTCTCTTACTTTTTCTCTTTGTCTTCCTCCTCTCTCTATTCAATCTCTAACTCTCTTCCCTTTTTCTCTCTTTTGTCTGTTCTCTAATTTTCTCACTTACACGGTGGGTTTTTTTTTTTTTTTGGATAACCTCACACAGTGGGTTTTGTTGATGGAGGTAGTGGTGGGTTTTGTGGGTATTCTTGATGAAGGTGGTGGTGGGTTTTGTTGGTATTGTTGATGACGGTGGTGGTGGGTTTTGTGGGTATGGTTATGGAGGTGTTGGTGGGTTTTGTTGATATTGTTGATGAAGGTGGTGGTGGGTTTTGTAGGTATGGTTGATGGAAATGGTTGTGGGTTTTGTGGGTATTGTTGATGGAGGTGCTGGTGTTTGGTATGGATTGTTTTTGAGTTTACTGGTTGAATATGGTGGTTTGCTTGGTGAATAGTGGTGGTCTATGGTGGTGGTTTGTTGAGTGAATAAGAGTGGTCTTGGTTGATAGTAGAGGAAAGAGACAAGAAACATATTTTTTTATTTAATATTATTTTTGTTGATGCCCACTTTTGACAAAGGGCCCAACAGCAGTAGAAGCCTAACAATGTAGAGAATGTAAGAAAGGGAAAATAGTATGGAAATAAGGAAACAAGCCCAGGAGGCTGAAATGACAAGATTGATGGCTGTGGCAAGCTCACAACAATGAAAAAGAGTTAAAGAAGAAGTAAACAGGTCGAGAAAACCCAAAGATGAAGTAGTAAGCCCATGGGAGTAAAAAGAGGTAAAGAATAAGTAAATGAGACAGGGAAGCTTGGGAAATGATTAGTAAACTCAATGGGTCGACCTAAAGATCAATAAGCCCAAGAAGTAATAAGAGGTAAGGATGTGGTAATTGTGCCGAGGAAGCCCAAATGATCTAGCAAAAAGCTCATAGGAGTAAAAGAGGTAAAGATGAAGTAAACGGGCCAAGGAATCCTGAGGAATGAAATAATGAAATGGGCTGGTATAGCTGGAATGTTGGCAACAAAGTCCAAAATAGATAAAGATGTGAGGCCTAGGAAGCCCTGAGCAAAAGATTGACAAAGAAGTGAGCTGGCATGGCAGGAATGTCAACCCATAAATGCACAGGGTAACATAAAGGTAAAGTTATAGCAAGCACGATGAAGTGATACGGCAGAATCAATAGCCAAAAGGCCCACAAACGCAAGAAAGAAAAATGTGGGCTCAGCAAGAAGATGAGGGCCTTTACCCAAGCAACGCCTAGTCCAAGAAGGGATAAAAGGCAGAAAATATGAGCCTAAAAGCCCACACATCCTTCACACCACAAAAGATGAACACCAACTAGAACGTACAGCAGAACCAAACAAACACGGAGGCAGCAGAAATGATGTGAAGGCCAGAAAGAAATAAATTCAGACATAGTGAAGTATGCATAAAGGGTTAGGGCACCACCTACTTGTACCCAGCCAATACATGGGAGGTGAGCCACGGGTCAAGGTATTCAGAGAGTGTGGTTTGGCGATGGGGAGAAAGAGGGGGTCTATTTTGGGGTTATTGCTCAAAACTTCTTTGAAGAGAGATATTCTGCTAGGATAGCATCTCGCCCAAAAGAAGTAAGTGTGGGCTGAGACCACTTGATGCATGCAATAGAGGTAGGTAATAGAGAGGCTTAATCCTTATCCGATTGGGGATAGTGAAAAACAGAGAGATGTAAGGAACAAGACAAGCAATTTTGTCTGGGAATGGGGAGTGGTGCAACCAACACATTCAGAGCAATGGTAGTGGCTGAGCAACTGGCAAACCAGTGGGCAGTCTTAGAAGGACACCCATAAGGAGCCAAAAGTAGTTGAGGGGTAAAAATGGTAAATCTCACCATGGCAGATAGTATAAAAAGCGGTAGTTGTGAACGGTAAAAGGGGGACAGAAGGAACGAAAAAAGAAGAGGTAGAACAAGAAAGAAAAGAGAGAAAAGAAAAGAATGTACAAAAATCAAAGAGACATAAGTGGTAGGAATAGAAGCATGCATCAATAAACTACCTTTTTCTCTTTCTCTTGACAGACCCACTCTCTGAAAGATTGAGAAGTGAAGTTTAAACCATTTAGGCAATTTTTCCAAAGTGCGTAACTTCTATAGTAGAAGCCTTCCTTGAGGTTACTCACATTGGGGATTGGTTCCCTTCTTGGACTTGCATCTGCTAAGAAGCTAGGCCTACTTTTCTGGCAAACAAACTTTTCTTTTATGCTTGTTGGGTGATTAGTTTACCTTTCAGTTATTGAACCGTCTGCTGTAGCATTATCTCTATTTGTTGCATTATTCTGTCATAACCTTATTAAGCTAGTTCATTTATTTTGGTATTAATGTCATTTGTTTAGTATTATAGTTATTTTGCCATATTGTATGCCTGTTATAACATCTGTAATACTTGTTCCTACTATGAGCATGTCGTACACTCAATATCTCTGCCAGAAAACGTTTATATTGGGACTACTCGACTTGTGCAAAAACTACCCTAAAGTATATTTCATTTAAGCCAACCCCAGCTCTCTTATCTTAGACCCATGGGCTGCAATACAGTAGGAAAGATCAAAGCCCAACAACATAAAAGGCCCACCACAATTTTATCGTGTAGTTATATTATTTTAATTAGTTATATGTAAAAATAAAAATTGAAATATATGGTATATTATAAAGTGAATTGGTATAATAGATAAAACAAATTTTTAAATGGTAAAATACAACTTTTAACTTAAAGTGGCATTTCAAATTAGCTTTTTTATTGGCAAATTTTCTTGGATGAGGTGTTGCACCATAGGCAGGAAGACCCCTCTCCAACATTGAGAAGCCTCATTCCGTATAATTAATCATTGATATTTGATTACCAAAAAAAAAAAAAAATTGATATTCTGTATTAAACTTCAACTTTGACAAATACCATCAAAGAGAAATTCACATGATTCTGGAGGAAGTATCAATTAATTGTACTCTTGACTCTTGAGGGTATTTGTCTGCAACTTGTGAGCAACAACCATCTCAAGGAAAACGATTGATTTGTGATTAAAAAAAAAATAATGATAATAAAAAACTCAGTTAATTCACTTCATGTCAGTGGCAGAGCCACGTTAAGACCAAGGGGGCCTTGGGCCCCCCAAGATTTTTGAAAAAAATTGTAGTGTATATATACGTATATATATACTTGGTATGAATTATTTCAAAATTTTGAAATTTACTGAAGTGCATATAGCTTTAGCCCCCCTCCCAATTTTTAAACAAGGTTACAACTCTATTAATGATAATAAGCTGTATAAAACAATGAATTAAATTAACTGGACATCCAAAAACTTAATAAAAACAAAATTATCTTAACAACCGTCTCAAAAAATAAACTCCTCCTTCAAAAAACAAAAAATAAACTTGAAAACAAAAAATAAAAAAGTTTTTAATTATGCTCCTTCCTCTTTTAAAACATCAAAATAAATAAAAATCTGCTCCTTCCTGTTAAAAAATTTTCAGGCTTACTTTGGAGTTAACGGTGGAACAAGGCTATGTTTTGCAACAATCTTGGTACCAAGTAACAACATGCATTCTTCAACCTCCTTCTAAGACCACCCCAGTAGATTGCACTACCAATAGATCTGCATCTGGGTAGATAGTGGTATCACATCATAAGTCGTAAGCTTTGCAATTTGCTCTACCCCTAGAGAGGGAGTAGATGTGTACAAGCTAAAAACCACACACTTCAAACACAAAGTTTAGTGGTATCACATCATAACAATAGTAGGCATCTTTTTTACTTCCCAAGTAACGTGTAACGTGTGATGTACTTTTAAAATAAAATTATTATTCATTATATGATACATCATATGAAGAAAATAACGTAATGTTTGATGGGTTTATTTTATTATGTTAATTTTTTATGCATTTAATAATTGTTTGTCTAATTTTTAATAATCTTCAATCTATTTGTAATTCTTTCTGTCAATCATTATAGTTAATTGGTTGTAATTAATTTGAATATCTAGGTCTATAAGTGATTCATTCTTTTAAAAAAAATGATGATAAGTAAGAAAATTCTATATATATATATATATATTTTTTTTTTTTTGGGTACTAATGTTAAAACTTCTACTTACTATAAGTGATTCATTCTTTTAAAAAAAATGATGATAAGTAAGAAAATTCTATATATATATATATATATTTTTTTTTTTTTGGGTACTAATGTTAAAACTTCTACTTCCCATTAATGTTCTTCAAATAATACACAGAAAGTTATAAAGTACTAAATTTGTGTATTGAGTTGTCTTTATAGTAGTGTCTAAGACAAGTTTCTGGCCACTGTTTCATGTCTTTTCATTCATTGAGCTAAAGTTCCCAAACCATAACGGTGGTTCCAATTTTATCGAGACCAAAAAAAAAAAAAAAATGTTGATGTACTTTTAAAATAAAATTATTATCCATTATATTTTGGTGATATCATGGTTGCAACATGGTGATCAAAATACAAAATTTCTTCATAGTTCGGCAACCCAAAGGAAGAGGAAGAATTTTATTAAGGGGATGCGTGATGGGAATGGGGTGTGGCAAGAAGGGATGAGGTAGTTTCGGCCATGCTTGTGGATTTTTATTCCCAACTCTTCTCTTCCTCTAACCCTCATGATTTGGATCGGATTTTGAGTGGGGTTCAGCCTGTGGTATCTGATGCAATGAGAGCAGATCTTAATAAGCCTTTTTCTAGTGAGGAGGTCGGTCAGGCAATTAGGGAGATGGCCCCACAAAAAGCTCCAGGACCAGACGGTATGCCACCTCTTTTCTTTCAAACTTACTGGACTGAAGTAGGTATGGATATTACTCAGGCTGTGCTATCTTGTTTAAATTCTGGGTCTATTCTGAAATCTATTAATCACACTTTTATTGCTTTGATTCCAAAAGTCAACAATCCGGAAATAGTATCTGATTTTAGACATATTAGACTCTGTAATGTAATCTATAAGATTATTAGTAAGGTGATTGCTAACCGCCTTAAGCCCATGCTTAACTCAATCATTTCAGAGACCCAAAGTGATTTCATTGCAGATTGATTGATTTCTGATAATATTTTAATTTCTTTTGAATCTCTACATCATATGAAGACCAATTGCACAGGGAAAAAATTTTTATGGCCATGAAGCTTGATATGAGTAAAGCTTATAATAGGGTGGAGTGGTGCTTTCTTGAGCAAATCCTCCTTAAACTGGGTTTTCAAGAGTCATGGGTGGCTTTGATAATGGAATGTGTTACTACAGTGTCTTATTTTATTCTGGTAAATGGTGAACCGAAGGGTCTGATCAAACCTTCCAGAGGATTGCGTCAAGGAGATCTCCTTTCTCCTTATTTGTTTCTTTTTTGTGCGGAGGGGTTGAATGCTCTTCTGCGACAGGCAGTGGCAGTTGGTGATATCCATGGGTTCTCTTAGTGCCGAAATGGGCCTAAACTAACCCACCTATTTTTTGCAAATGATTGTTTGATTTTCTGTAGGTCTACCTTGGAGGAATGTGCTAAGATCCAAGAGTTACTTGCAGTGTATGAGGCTGTTTCAGGTCAGATGATTAACAGGGAGAAAACAACCTTATTTTTTAGCAAGAACACAGCTGTGCAAGCTCAAGAGGCTATTAAAGTGGCACTGAATGTCCTGGCCATCCAACATTATGAGAAATACTTGGGGCTGCCATTTTTTGTTGGTAGAAACAAAAAGGCCTGTTTTATACAGATTAAAGAAAGGATCTGGGCTAGGAATCAAGGTTGGAAAGAAAAGCTTTTGTCTCAATCTGGTAAGGAAGTGATGATAAAGGTGGTGGCCCAATCTATACCGGCCTACTCTATAGGTGTCTTCAAGCTTCCGGTTGGTTTATGTAAAGATATTGAAGCAATGATTCGTAAGTTTTGGTGGGGTAGTGGTGACTCAAAGAAAATCGATTGGGTGAAGTGGAGTTCTCTTTGTTCCTCAAAATCAATTGGAGGGATGGGGTTCTGGGATCTTCAGAAGTCTAATAATGCAATGCTAGCAAAACAAGTGTGGCGTCTTATTCACCAAAAGGAGACCCTTCTTTTTAAAGTGTTTAGTGCGAAGTATTTTCCAAATGGCTGTGTTCTTGATGCTCCTATTCACCCAAAATGTTCCTATGCATGGAGGAGTATTTTGCAAGCTTATGATGTAATTAATCAAGGAGCAATTTGGAGAGTTAGGAATGGGGAATTGATTAATATTTGGAGGCATAGGTGGCTGCCTGACCTGCACTATAGCAAGATTATTTCTCCGCGGGCCAATACCTCTGTTAATCAGGTTTGTGAGCTTTTTGTTCCCCACACAAAAATCTAGGACCCAGGTAAATTGGATCTTTGTTTTTTGTCTTGGGAAGCTGAGATAGTTAGCCAAATTTAGGTTTGTACGGATGGGGAGGAGGATGTGTTGATATGGCCATTGACGGCGAATGGTGAATACACTGTTCGAAGTGCCTATCACTAACTTGTTGTTGCTGAGGATTTTCTTGCGCCTAGCTCATCCTCGTTGGCCCATGATCATGCTATTTGGAAGAAAATTTGGAAGATGAAGGTTCCTAATAAAATTCGGCATTTCATTTGGCGTGCAGTGAAGGACTCACTTCCTACAAAGGTAAACTTAAAGGCTCAGCATGTACTTGTGGATGATGTCTGTGAGGGCTGTGGGGATTTTTCGGAGTCGACGATGCATTCCCTGTGGCTGTGTGATCAAGCTCGGGTAGTTTGGCTGTCAGGTCCAGAGTTTCAGTTTTTGATTCGGAAAGGATGCAGGTTGTTTGTTGAACTATTAGAGCATTTGTTCAAGGAAGGGTTGAGATTATAGGTGGTTGTGTTTGCTACAATTTGCCGATGTCTGTGGGAGCGGCGAAACAGGATTAGAGTGCGTCAAACCTCATGGCAGATTCACGAGATTGAAGGCCGAGCAAGAATGATGGTCCGTGAATTCTGGAATGCTAATGATCAGGAGCAGCAATAGTCTGTGCGTCATCCGCAAGCTCGTTGGTCCCCTCCACCTGTTGGTACTTACAAAGCAAATTTTGATGCTGCGTTATTTGAAGAGCTACACTGTGCAGGACTTTGCGTAATGTATCGAGATCATTCAGGCCAAGTTATTGTTGCCTTGAGTCAGAAGATTGTTCTACCGCGTACAGTGGAGATGGCTGAAGTCTTGGCAGCCAGACGAGCTGTGGAGTTTGCCAGAGAACTCAGCCTTTTTGATGTAATAATAAAGGGTGACTGCCTGCAGGTTGTGAAAGCTTTAAATGCTTTTGGTGGGTGCAATACTTTGTATGGTCATATAGTCAATGAAACTAAGACGTTATGGGCTGTTTTGAGGCACTGTAGTTATCAGCATGTTGGTCGGGAGGGGAATAAATTAGCTCATTGTTTAGCTAGAAGAGCAGTTTCAACTGCAGATATTGATGTTTAGATAGAAGATCTACCTGGGGATTTGGATGCTGTGTTCCAATCCGATTTGTCTTAATTTGTCTTTTATCTCTAATAAAGCTACGCTGACATTCTTCTCAAAAAAAAAAAAAAAAAAAACTAAGGTTGAAAAAAAACTAAGGTTGTGTTTGGTTCATGTAAAATATTTTTCGGAAAATAAATATTTTCCAGAAATGCTATTTTCGTGAAAGGAAAATATTTTCAAGTGTTTGGTTGCATTTCAAAAAATGCTTTGAAAAATATTTTCTGGTGTTTGGCTGTATTCTTGAAAATACTATAGAAAACACATTTTCTACTTGTTGCTCACATTTTCTCAGCTTCCAAACAAATATATAATATCATTTCTCAGTCCACAAACACAAAAGAAACAAAATCGAAGAAAAAAAATCATCAAATCCGATCAAATTGTTGCGGTGAGGCGACTGGGTTTGAAGGCGAAGGCATGTGAGGCGAAGGCGATCGGCGCGGTGCGACTCGCTGGTGGATAGATCGGCTCAAGGGTGGGTTAGCGGAGTGGGATGGGTTGCTGGAGTGGGATGGGTCGGTGAGGATGAGGGATGGGTCAATCTGATTGGGGGTTCGTGGCGCGATCTCACCGTCACGTGGAGGGGATGAGGACGGCGATCTGATTTTCTGGCGCGATCTCGAACTCAACGGCGTGATCTCTCTCTCTCTCTCTCTCTCTCTCTCTCTCTCTATGTTTGCGCGTCTGAGTCCTTTCTCTCTCTCTTTGCGCATCTAGTCCTTCTTTCTCTCTTTTCGAAAGTGATTTGAAGGTAAAATACAAATAGAAATGGTTTTACAGGGTCAGAAGGCATATTTTACGATCAACGGAAATGATTTTTTGTTTGACCCAATTTTCCTTGCACACCCAAACATTCTCATTTACGAAAAAACATTTCCAAAAGTAATTTGAAGCCAACACAAACACAGCCTAAATGAATATGGATGTAGATCGTGACCGGTCAAGCATTTCCGTGTCTTAAGCAAATAGAACTCTTACCCCCAATGCAAAAGTTAGGCTTTGTTTGTTTCCATCTGTTTTTTCGGCTCTTGCTTTTGTCAATTTTTGAGAGATTGTTTTTGGATATTCTCACCTGGTGAACTTGTAATCTAAAAGAGCTCATCTCTTACATACATAAATGATAAATCCCCTGGGCGTAGCAAATAGTCAAACGTTCCAGACCTCTTATTTCAAAATCTAATCCTTTTGTTGTTTTTTGTTTTTCTGGATAGATACAGAAGTATAGAGTTACTATATGCTTGAATTCTTCGCTGGAAATGGTAATAATTGACCTCATGTTCTAGCTCTTTCTGACTCACTTTTTCTTTGCCTCTTTCTCTCTCTCTCTCTCTCTGTATTCTCTAATGGGTTCAGTGGTAAAAGAAACCGACGAGCCTCTAACACCAGCAGGAAGGCTCTTCCTCCGGCCTGAAATGAACCAAGTAATCCACTGTGCTATAGGGTTAAAGAACCCCATAGACCCAGTGTCTATCAAAACCGTGGTGCTCAATTCATTGATGCTCAAGCACCCAAGGTTCTCTAGCCTCATGATCCGTGACTCCAGTGGCAGAGAACACTGGCGCCGCACCCATATCAACCTCGATGACCACCTCATTATCCACCACAACCCCATCAAAGAAGGCGACTTACTCGATGACAAAGACCATGAATCAGCTGTGAACCACTTCTTAGCGGACATGACAATAAGCTCAGGACTCAGCTACGATAAACCCTTGTGGGAAATCCACCTCTTGCTTGTCCACAACTGCCTTGTCTTTCGCATTCACCACGCTTTGGGTGATGGGGTTTCGTTGATGTCCATGTTGTTGGCTTGTTGTAGGAGAATCGATGGTGAAGAAGGTTTGCCTAGGATACCTTCTTTTGAGAACAAGAAGAGTAATAGTAGTAGTTGCGGTTGTGGTGGGAGTTGGTGGAAGTTGTACTTGTACTATTTGAGTGTTTTGTGGGGGTTTGTGAAGATGGGTTTGCTTAGTTTGGTTTTTGTGGTGGAGTTTGTGCTAAGAGCTTTGTGGGTTCGTGACCGGGAAACCGTCATAAGCGGCGGAGAAGGGGTGGAGCTCTGGCCAAGAAAACTCGCCACTGCAAGGTTCTCGATTCAGGACATGAAGGTTGTCAAGAAAGCCGTCCCGAATGCGGTACGTTTTTGTTTTATTTATTTTTAACTGAAAAGTTAAAGTTTTTGTTTTAATTTTAAAAAAGAAAAGAAAAAAGAAAATTTATGTGTTGTCTTGTCTACCTGTTTGTCGTTTTCTTTTCTTTTTACTCAGGGAGTTTCCTTTTTTCATAATTATTAGTAAAATAGTGTGCTGTTTTGTGTGGGTGTTCTTAAAAAAAAAAAAAAAACAAACACTTTACTTTTTTTTTTTTTGGCTAAAATAAAGTTGTGTTGTTGTACCTTATAAAATTATAATATATTTACAATAATTATAAATAAATANGACTCACTTTTTCTTTGCCTCTTTCTCTCTCTCTCTCTCTCTGTATTCTCTAATGGGTTCAGTGGTAAAAGAAACCGACGAGCCTCTAACACCAGCAGGAAGGCTCTTCCTCCGGCCTGAAATGAACCAAGTAATCCACTGTGCTATAGGGTTAAAGAACCCCATAGACCCAGTGTCTATCAAAACCGTGGTGCTCAATTCATTGATGCTCAAGCACCCAAGGTTCTCTAGCCTCATGATCCGTGACTCCAGTGGCAGAGAACACTGGCGCCGCACCCATATCAACCTCGATGACCACCTCATTATCCACCACAACCCCATCAAAGAAGGCGACTTACTCGATGACAAAGACCATGAATCAGCTGTGAACCACTTCTTAGCGGACATGACAATAAGCTCAGGACTCAGCTACGATAAACCCTTGTGGGAAATCCACCTCTTGCTTGTCCACAACTGCCTTGTCTTTCGCATTCACCACGCTTTGGGTGATGGGGTTTCGTTGATGTCCATGTTGTTGGCTTGTTGTAGGAGAATCGATGGTGAAGAAGGTTTGCCTAGGATACCTTCTTTTGAGAACAAGAAGAGTAATAGTAGTAGTTGCGGTTGTGGTGGGAGTTGGTGGAAGTTGTACTTGTACTATTTGAGTGTTTTGTGGGGGTTTGTGAAGATGGGTTTGCTTAGTTTGGTTTTTGTGGTGGAGTTTGTGCTAAGAGCTTTGTGGGTTCGTGACCGGGAAACCGTCATAAGCGGCGGAGAAGGGGTGGAGCTCTGGCCAAGAAAACTCGCCACTGCAAGGTTCTCGATTCAGGACATGAAGGTTGTCAAGAAAGCCGTCCCGAATGCGGTACGTTTTTGTTTTATTTATTTTTAACTGAAAAGTTAAAGTTTTTGTTTTAATTTTAAAAAAGAAAAGAAAAAAGAAAATTTATGTGTTGTCTTGTCTACCTGTTTGTCGTTTTCTTTTCTTTTTACTCAGGGAGTTTCCTTTTTTCATAATTATTAGTAAAATAGTGTGCTGTTTTGTGTGGGTGTTCTTAAAAAAAAAAAAAAAACAAACACTTTACTTTTTTTTTTTTTGGCTAAAATAAAGTTGTGTTGTTGTACCTGAATAATTTGAGTGGTCAAGTTTATAATAGTTGAATAGAGGTTTTAAAATTTAATTTTCGTCTAAATTAAAATTAATTAATATTTTAATATAATGATAAAAGGTTATTATTATTAACGAAAAAAAAAATGATTTCATATAGGACCTTGACAATTATTGTGGCTGAGTGTCTATTAAGTCTATTAGTTTGTTATCACATGCACGTTAACAGAGACCTTCAATAAAAATATCTCCTCACTTAAAAAAAAAAAAGAAAAAAAAAAGAAAAGAAAGAAAGAGGTAGGTGACCATTGATTCATTGAACTACTGCCCTAAATGGTACGAGTACCGAATTTTAGGTTGGGTGGATATGGAAGTTTAAATGCTTTGTATTGCTTTTAAGATGACTAGTGTCACATAATATTGAATTCGTTACAATCATGACACGTGTCTAAAAGTAAACACTTGTCATGAGGCACTGGACGTAATCCTTGCTTATTTTAGTTTTAAACTTTTAGATGGTGAAGTTTTAAAAAGGAAGGTGTTGCTGTCTTTGGATTTTAAAAAGCTTCACATACATTTTTTTTTTTAATTTTTAATTTTAATAAAAATTAAATTTCATTTTTTCATCCTAAACTATTACTCTAATTACACTTAACCCCCTGAACTATCGAAATGCACGCATTAACCCCTTAAAGTTGTAATACTTATTAAATATTCTCCCTACCGTGTGTTTTGATGTTAAGTCTGACAAAATTTAACATTAAAAGACAAATTTGCCCCTTAAGTCCTTCTCTGTTTGTTTTGGAGAGGGGTAAAAAGGTCTTTCAATGCTAAATTCTCTCAATTGTCTGTTTTGGAAAGAGGGGTAACTTGTTCTTTCAATACTAAATTCCATTAAGTTAACAGCAATACAAACAATAGGGGGTTAAGTGTAATGTATTTTTAAATTGGGGGTTAGATTGCACATTTTGACAATTTAAGATGTGAAGTGTAATCAGGGTGGATGGAAAAGTGTAATTTGCCTTTAATAAATAGCTTCACATACTTGAGAGAGGAGAATAACAGATGTCAACATAAATATATGGTTCACCCATAATAGGGTTGTACCTTTAATGGACAAGTTAAGTCAGATTGAAATTTCTGCATGTTGTGGGGAGAATGATTTTGAATGTAACTTTCATTCTATTAAATTCTGTAAAGAAAAATGATAAAGCTTTCAAATTGGAGCAATTCTATTGGGTTTTTTCTTAGAGGGTAGTTGATTTGGTGGGCGGATGAAGAAATTGGTTGGGGAAGCATTCATTGGCTATCTAGAACTTGGTACCACATTGTGTGACATGGATTATTTGGCGGAAGCCTAATAAATGTACCTTCGATGAGATGGAGCCTAATAAATGTACCTTCAATGAGATGGAGCAGTTACGGGACAAACTTTTGGTCTTGTTTGATTGGTCTTGTGCTTGGGAACTCACTTCTAGTGATTCCCTCTCCTTATTCTTAGTCTCTCTCTTATCTTGTACATAATCTCTTTTTTAGTTGTTTGTACATATTTTCTTAGGCCATTTCATCTTCTTTGAATGAAGTAGTTCTCAGTTTTAATAAAGACTTTTTACTTATATAAAAATAAAATAAAAAAATTGGAGCAAGTCACGAAAAAAAAAAAAAAAAAAAAATCCTTGATTTAAAAAAAAAAAAAAAAAAAAAAAGTGTAGCTCATTACCATTGTAGAAATGGTGTAAAACTTACAAGTTACTAGGTTGAAGGGAAAGGAGAAGCAAGGGGGAAGAAGTAGAGTAAATCCCTTGTTTGGGAGAGCAATGAGGAAGAAAAGGCAAAGTAATTGGAGGGATAAAACCCCCAGTTTGCTCCGCTTTTTCTTGTCCAAATCCAACCAAAATCTGGCCAATATGAAAGGTTTTGAATAAACTTTTTAAGCATAGATCCTTTCCCTTCTAATGTAAATCCCCCAATTCTGAGCGAGTCTCCCATGATTTTGTAACTAAAGATTGCTATTCAAGCTAAAATCTGAACCTTTCTTATTTCCTAAATGACTCATCAGATGGAGCACCTTGATCCTATTAAATGGTTGTTTCAGACCCCCCATCCACCCGTTACCATATGTTGAATAGGTGTTGTCAGTTCACTTTCACAGTCATAAGGGGGTGCCTTCTACAGCACTTCCCATAGTCAACTTGCTTTTAACATTATATGTGAGGTTTCTACTCTCTCTAACTTTGTTTTCTTTCTTCAGAGTTAGTCTACTTGTCTGTTATGTGCATAAGGCCAATAATTTTCAAAACTCCTAAATTATCACTTTTCTTGAAACTTGACCAAGTAGTTGACTTGAAATTATGGCATAGTGATTTGCTTAGATGCAGGATAAAAGTGAGTGTAGAAATTCAACTGTATACAATAGCAGGATTACTTGTTTCAATGATAGGTTTCTGATTTGTGAAGGGGAGCATAAAAGTGCTTTATGTTGACCTGGGCTGGAATAAAATGGTTTGTCAAACTCTAAGTAAATTTCCTGGTCTGCCATCCATGTTGCAGCCCCTACTTCAACTCTGCATATAGTTGCATTTGAGGACATAATTTAAAAAAGGATAGTTGAGGCATGAGACTCAATGAAAATGTTAATAGTGACATCCACTTACTCTGAAATGGCCATATCCCCAGCATACATTGTCCTAAACCTGCGACACAAGGACATGTTAAGGGGTTGAATAGGCTGCAACCTTTTTTACCCGGGCCATATTTGATTTTTTCTCCTTTCAATTAGTTTCCTCTAATAGGGTGGTGAGTATTGTTACCTCTTAGCATGACTGAAGATGTAATTGTTTGACAGCATAATGAATGCATTTGACTTGTTTTTTGTTCCTTTCTAATTTCTTGGTTTTTGAAGTTGGTTTTTTTTCCTTTGTATTTCGAGTCACCAAACAAGTAATAAACGGTATTTACAAAATAAAATCATAACATAATAATGATAAAATAAATTTTAAGATTCTCAAAAAAAAAAAAAAAAAAAAAAAATTTAAAGTAAAGAACAATACAATCCAATTTAATAGAGGTATTATTGTAATTTTAATTAATAATAGAATCACTCAATAGCCTCAACTTATCCATGCAAGGATGGATTAAACACATACCAAAAAATTAATACTAATCAAATCAAAATTAATTTTATGTAGAGAATCAAATATCATTATTAAGCATAAAATAAGAAAAAGCATAGGACTATTTCTTGGCTGTTATAGCTCGTCTTCTATTCTCTTAACTGCTGGGCTTGGTAATCAAGACAAGAATACTTCATAAATGATTAAAACTAGGGTCAGTGCTATTATTCTCAACTCCAATGTGCTGATATGTATTTATAGTCTCTCCAATGTACCCAAACCCAGAGATATGTACATCATCAACACTTACAACAGTAGAAATCTCTCTCTTTCTCTAACTGTTAAAAAAAAAAAAAAAAAAAAAGCCCAAACTTTCACTTTCTCCATTCATCAAGGTGAAAAATTCAAATACAATTAGTAATCAACAAAAACTATGAACACTGCAGATTTGATTCCTTTACTGGGCATGTGTTGTTGCCAAGGCAGATTTTTCAGCTTGGGCTCTTCACCTTTCTGTACTCATGCCTTAGCGAGGGTTCGGGATTTCTTGTTGCCTCCTTTCTTCCTTCTCAGCAAAAGTTTCCTTAGCAAACCAAATCCTCCCTGTTTCTTACTTGGGACAACAGCTAGAGCACCAACTGCATTGTGCTTTAAACTAAGATATGCTTCTGGAGTATGTACCAGGCCATTAGGAGCACACAAAGCATTATCACTATTGGAGTTAAGGAGTTCTTTCTGGGTGTCTGCAGTGCTTATAGTTTCTTTAATCTTAGAAGACTTCAGAATCTCTGCCTTAGTACCATCCTCAGCTAGCATTCGATCACGCAAGGAAGAACGCTTGTTCAAATTCTTATTATCAGTGGTAGGAGCCGCTGTGCTGGTATTACAGAAAACCTTGTCAAACAATACTGCTTCCCTAGGTGAAGCTAGAGCCTTCAGCTGTTTACCCAGGTGCAGTATGGTTTCTTGGCACTCCGCCAACTTTATGGAAGCTGTTGTCATCTCCCATCCCTGAAAGTTAGATATACCACTTTCATATGATATAGTATAGCAATTTACTCTTACAACTGCATTTGAATGTTTATATTTTACAAGAAATTGAACTCAATGTAGAACAAAACCACCATGTAAATGGGATGATTAATCTATTATATATTTCTATATAATAATTCTTTCTAGATATATAATCTAACATTAATAATAATCTCTCTGTTATTTACCAAACACAGAATATTGAATAAATATGATCAGTTTATAATACTAATTAGTTCAATGCATCAAAATTATAACTGCTTTCAGTTTGTATACAGAAGCAGTTTCATATAGCCAATACATGGATCTGTTTCTAAACAGAAGGCACATCAAGATGGCAATAACTTACATTCTGTGATTGCTTTCCCTCTTGATTCATACTGTGCTGTGGAGTTTCCTTTGCAACGCTGCAAGTTACATTTCAGAAATCAAAATTCTACTATCAAAATACACACACACACAAAGAAGAACACTGTATATATATATACACACACAAAGAAGAACACTGAAATCAGTGCTTAATTACCTTTCTAGCTGGAGTTGAAGCTCAAGACATGTGGCCTCTAATTCTTCACAGCAGTTATTTTTATCATCCAATTCGACTTCCAAAGACGAGAACTTCTGGAGGACTTCATTCAATTTAGCTTTGACAACAGAGAGCTGAGTATCGAGTTCTTCGTTTATCGATTTTTGGTTTTCAATCTGATCTTCAATCATCCCTCTTGATTCTTTTAAAGTTTGCAGTTCTGCTTGAAAGTTTCCAATGCGTTGTTTTGCTTCTTGAAGTTGTATTGTTAAGGCCTCACTCTTATCTGTTGCAGATTGTAACAGAGCTTCCACATCTTTCTTTGAGGCTTCCATATTCTTCAATTCATCTTTTAGTCTGCTGTTTTCTTCTTGCAGTTTACACTGAACCTCCTCCATTTGGAGCAAAACATCCTGCTCGGGGGAAGAAGCTACCAATGGCAAACACGATGACTGCTCTTCGGATGTATGAACTCCAGGTTCATTTTCAGTTCGGGAATCCATCCAACCAAAATGCTTCTTGATCTTATTTCTTGCACTTGAAGTACCTTTAGGAGTAACGTGGTTATTAATAATCCATTCTAAAGCAAACAACAGTTCTGTGGCAAATTTTCCAAGATCAGCTTTTCCGTTTAATAGATCAGTACAAGTACAAACAAATTGTCGTAGAACACCACTTAGCTCTGAACGTTTCCATTGGAAAACACGGACAAAGTAGTCTGATGATGTTGGTGAATGGAATGGTTTGGAATCCTGATCCCTCTTAGACCCATGGTCTGGAGTATTATTACTGACAAAAGGTGTTGGGTTGATTCCTTCAATCAGTTTGATGATTTCACCAACTGACTCACTCAAATTAGATAAGTTATTTTGGTTGCCTTTTTCTTCCACTGAGGTGTCAATAGCTAAAGCTCTGGTCAACGAATCTGCAAGTGGGGATGTGTTCGGAGATTTCCAAGTTATATAACCACTAATTTGGATAGGGTCGGATTCTCCAGGATTTGAGATTGCAGCTGGATCAGCTGCCCTTGAAGTTGGACGATTTATATAACCCAAAGCAATTTTGATGTCCTCAAAAAGTTCATTTAGACTTCTCTTTGAAATACGCCTTTGCTCTAGCGTTGCATTCAAAACAATCTGAAGCCAGTCGAAAGTTTTTTCTGTTGCTACATTTTTTGATTGCATCTTATTGCTGAAGTCAGAATGACCTGAAACTGGAATTAGATCGGTACCAGTAAAATTGGGGTGACTTTCTTTTCTAGGGGTATTCATGGAAACTATTGCCAATTTCTCCATCTCAGCAAAATCATCCATTAAATTCATGTCCGAAACTTCAATGGCTTGGTGTTCTGGTGTACTTTTGAGTTTTGCAGTTCGGAAATGTTCCAGCTCTGAAATTAGAGCATTAGCCCAAGATCCCGAAGAACTAATTCCATCGTCACTTCCAATATCTGAACCTGACAACAGAGAATGTTCATTTGATTTAGGAGTACACCTTGTCAGCTCCATAGATTGTTGACCTTTAGAAAGTTCGATAAGCTGAGCCTCAGCCTGTGATAATCTGGAAGCTGTTCGAACATACATGAACCTTGAGGAATGGAGTTCAGTGTTCTTCTTGGTCACGATTTCTTTTAGAGCCTTGTTTTCTTCTTCCATATTACGTAATTTCTCAATCATGAAACTCATGTTCTTATTAGGGATTTCAGAAGAGGTTTCTGTGGCATTTCTGACAACCAGATCTCTAGTAGGGTTCTGGTTTCTTCTTCTCATATTCGCGTGATCCCTTCCCAGCATGTCAACTTCACTCTTCATATTTGCCAAAGCAGCAGGACCTGGCAGCCGTTTTCGCATGAGGAGACGGAGTCTTTGGCATTCTGCTTCTAACTTTGCGGATTTCTTCACACATTCCAAATGTTGCTTGTGTGCTGCATCAGCAGATCGACGGTTGTATTCCATCTCCTCATTCCGAATCTCAAGCTCCTTCTCAAGAACGTGAAACTCATACTTCAAATAAGCATTTTCCTTTTCTACAGAATCCACTCTAGCCATCAGCACATTAAATTCTGCATCTGCCTGAGACTTGTGTTTTTGTAGGTCTTCAATAATTTTCTCTTTGGCCAAAAGGGCCTTGCTCAGTTGACCATTCTCAAAAGCTAAGTTCGTGAGCTGTTTACTAGTCTCCTCCAACTGCTCCTCCAATTTCTTCTGAGCCTTCTCATATTCTATTGATGTTTTCGTAATGGCATCATGTATTCTTTGATCCTGTTCTTCTTGAACAGATTTTAATTTCTGAATACATTCCTTCAATGCAGCCTCTGAACGAGTTAGTTGTTCATTTGCAGCTGCTCCCTGCCTCAAAGCCTCATCTAGTTCTTGTTTTAGACATTCTGCTTTTACTTTCTCACAGCCTAACAGAAGATTAATTGTTTACTGAATCAGCAAAAAGTCAAACTGAGCCTGAAAAGAAAACATCATGAAGGATGGAAAAAGAGGAGGGGTATGGACAACAGTGAAGTACCTGTATCAGCTTCTTGGGCCCTTTTTACTTCATCTTTAGCAGGATGCTCAAGGAGGACTGAAGCTAACTTCTCATTGAGATTTTTGGCAGATCCCTCAGGCCCTACTTCATTCTCAGTTGGAAGTGTACGTGTCTAATACAAATGAAAAATTGTAATACATTAATTACACATAACATTTCTGTCAACACAAGGTGCTCACATGAAGATGCAAGCTTAACTCTCACAATGGGGAGGGAAAAAACACAGAAAATAGAGAAGGCATATCCAAGATCACAACTTCACCATATAGCATCATCCAAGAGAAAAAGGGGGGCATATGAAACAAAGTTGCATATAGAAAACTAGCTTGATAATAAAGAGAAATTCTGTTACCTCTACTTCAGTTTTTCTTAGAGGTTTGGCAACTTTTTCAGCTGCGACAATTGTCTTCTCTGAAGATCTCCTCCTCCAAAGCCATGACTTATGATCCATGATTTCAGTTGCTTTTCAAGAGAAAAGGGAAAATCTCAACTTAGATGTAAAAAGAAGAATAATTCCTATGCAATTATCATTTAATATAAAAAGAAAAATAAAGAAAATGCGTATAAGTAAGTGACAAAGATTTTGTTAGTTGAATCAATAAGCTCTGTCATTTACAATGTTTGCCATATTACTGTAGTTTGTAACAATGATTACTTTACCATCTGATTTGCCATCCACTAATGGGAACAGTAATTGAAATTAAGAAATGCCTAGTTCAAGTTGAATTTAGTACAATATTTTCTTGTTTCTAAAGCAACAAACTCTAGAGATAATCATTGCAATCGATTGCACTTTCATCAAGGGCACATGGGAAAATACAAACTAGCGAGTCCTAGCTTATAATGATAAATGTGAGGAACCAAACAGAGATCTGAAACAAATTGGAACCGTTTTGCTAAGTTTCAACAATCAAGTAACACCAATTGTATGGTACTACTAGAAGTAATGCATACTAGTACAAGTAATGAATATTCATCTAATTAATCAAAAAGAACAAACCATGTCAATTTAATGGAAGGTCTAAAGCAGTTGGCCACAGTAGTGCCCAATTTCTAATGGAATAAATGCAGTGCTGGCTTACTGCAACGAGCTCTGAACTCATTACCAATTGTTCCTCTGAAGTCATGCTCTATATAGACAATTGTTTTAGTCTCTCAACTTGAAGAAAGATAAAATAATGTGATTTTACCAAACTTATACATTTGGTACTTTCCTCATCAATTATGCAGAACACGCATTTTACATACAGAATTTAGAAATTGAAGCAGAAGATAAGTCAGAAATAGGAAGTTATGGCATTATTTGCTTAACTTAATGAAATTAATACTCTTGGTTATGAAAACCCAAATTGTGTTCCAAAAGGAAGAAAAGTAATTCCAAGATTCTAACCAAGCCTTACAAACGATGAACAGAGTCTTATGCACAGAAACAAACAATTATTCTGAATGACTGTCCGAAAGAAATATTCTGTGAGTATGACTGTTGCAACTACAGTATTATACAAACAAAATTCATGGCCAGGTAGTAATAATAGAATGAAATAAAGAATCATGCTAACTAGAGCCACATGAATATAACCTCACAGAGGAACCCAAAATCACTATCACTGAAAATCACGGTTAACATGCAACATATGAACACTACAGATTCCACAAAGGCAAAAGAATTAAACCCAAAAAACTGAAAATAAAATATGACACCACAAGGGGTAGTGCATGTGAGTTCAAGGCTTCAAGCTGTAAAAGCTCTCACCTTGGCAAGTTTGGCACCAAAGTCTTGCTTATGATCAGTTCAAGGATCAACAACTGTTGTTGGTATCATAAACCAAGTGAGGGAGAGAGAAAGAGACATGAGTTGTAACCATGAAGGAACCAAAAATTCAACGTTTGAAAGAGGAAGTGGAAATGGAAGTGAAAGTGAAAGTGCAAGAAAAAATATTATATATATATATATATGTATATTGCAAAACTGTGAGAAGAAAAACATCATAGGATGCTTGCTCTTCACCGACACTACCCAAGTGCGTATTAATAATTCAATACGTAGATTGGAGAGAGAGAGAGAAACAGTGAGTCATCGTCACAAACAAAATACTTAAATGTAGAGAAAGAAAAAGAGGTATAGCAAAAGTGAAGAGTCACACATAGAGACAAAGCGGTGACAAAGAAGAAGAGTGAGAGTGTGAGTGTATTGGTTTTGATGAGGTGGGGGCGAAAGAGTGGCAGTCAATGTCATGCTCTGCCTGCTTTGTTGTTGTGTGTGATGTGAGAGTAAAAGCTCGTGGAGGACACGATTAACTGGTGTGGGATTTTGGTGAATCCAAGAGTGGAAATATAATGGGTGCGAACCACGCAGATGAGTGGTGTGTCTAACATACAGGACCACCATAAATGTAGACTTGAAATCTAAGACATGATGATGTCTTCTTCAAACCATTTTCTTTTCTTTTTCTTAGAAAAAAAGTAACAAAATTTGTAGTACAAGTACAACTATCCATTTATGATTTAACACCTATTTTTTCAATTATACGATGTAATTAATTTACATCAATTGTAAATGATGAAAAAAAATACAAAATTTATGTAAAAATGACAAAAAATTTATCTTAATTTGTCATATAAAATAACTGTGAGAGTAAAATATGAAATTGGTTAACTTAAAAAATAATTTTGACTTATTTTTTTGAAGTATTATAATTTCCGACTTACGTGTGGAGTTGAGTTCTTTTTACTTGTTTTGGCTTTTTGTTTTTTGTTTTTGTTTTTTTTTGCTGAATGCCTTTTTTGTTTTCTACTTTTCTCTTTTCTTTTCTTTACATTAAAATTAAATCTTTCTTTTCTTTAGTGTCGGTTTGGCATCTTTGGATAAATTTAGGAGAAAGCACCAAAAAGAAAAAAATTCAAGGTTTTGTCCGTAGGGCACATTAAATTCTATCCTTTTAAATGAGGTGGATAGAGCCAAACTTTCATAAATATACAACAACCAAAAAAAAAAAGCAATCAAATTTCACGCTCACGCACGAAATGTATATCTATGAAAGTTTCGATTTTAAAACATGTCATTTAAAAGTGTGGAGTTTAATGTGTCTCAATAATTTAAAAATTTTGAACAAAGTTTGTTAAAATTTAGTATATGTTAGGGTCAAACAAGTATATGTTGAAAAATCAAAGTCCAAATGCAATTCTAATATAATTGAGTCTTTAGTTTTTAATGTCAAAACGTATGTTGAAGAACTGCATTAAAAACACGAGAAATTGCTCAAGATAGAGGAAGAAAAGCTGCCTCGACACTAGCCTCACTTCTGATTGATTGAGGTTTGGTAAATCTTGACTCCACTCGATTGATTGCGCCATGAGATTTTTGAATTCTTTTATTGCGGCCCATGATGATTTGGCTGATTTAGGATTTGTGCACCATGGTTCCCTAAGGTATAATAAACCTATTTTTATAGTTGTTATCATAAGGAAGAACACTGTACACTTGGAGCAGCTATTGCAAACTTGTGCTCCTAGGGTTTTCTACCGAGTTGCTTATGCTTTGCCAAAGATCAAGTGGTCCTTGCAAAGACATCTACACCAACAATTTCAACAATCAAAAGCATTGATTGTGTGAAGTCAATCACAGATTGAAGATTCACGCACACCTAAAAGATTCACTTAAAAGAGTAATTCAACTGAGTTAGAGTTGCCCTTAGATAGCTTAGTAAGTTCTATTGTAAGTAGTTACTTATGAATTTGGGATATTTCTTGTAATAGTAACTTCAATATTTCATAACGAATTCTTCAAATTGGTGATGACCTTCAAACCACTCATTGAGGTTTTCCTTATTATAATCATATTGCCAGTGTTCAAATTTACTTTCCATTGCACTTAGAATTGGCGATGTAGTTGTGTTTATCACTTAGGCTGCATTTGTTTCGGTTGAAAATGGATTTGGGAAAATATTTTACACCCTCCCGTGTGCTTGGTTGCTCATGGAAAATTTGGTCAAACGAAAAACATTGTGTTGACCATAAAATAAAGCCCTCAAACCCGTAAAACAATTGCAGGAGTTATTTTACCTTCAAAGCATTTCTAGAATCCTTCACTCCACATGGTCTGACTCGCCAAGCTCTTTAGCTCCACCCCACGCACCAACGAGAGGGAGAGAGAGCTCCACCCCACACACCAACGCCGGTTTGAGGTCCACCCACACTTCGACGAGCAGCGCTGCCATTTTCCCCTCTGTGCTGGTGGGTTTTCTCCCTTTTCTTCTCTTTTCTCACTCAACCTCACCTCTGAGATCATGCCGTCTAGATTGCACCCCAGCACCACCGAGATTGCGCTGCCAAGATTGTTGCCCATGACCCACCCACGACCAATCTCTCTCTTTCTCATTACTGTCCCTTTCCCTTAATTTTTTTATCACTCTCTCTCTCTTCCTCCCTCTCTCAGTTTGGCCGAATTGTTTGAGTTTAACGAATGATTTTGTTTTGATTTTTTTGTTTCTTTAAAGCTTATATTGAAATTTTCTATTATAAAATTTGTTTGGAAACTAATAAAATAACTGAGAAAATGTAAGAAACTAGTAGAAAAATAGCATTTTTAGAATGCAACCAAACACTTGAAAATATTTTCTAAAACAATTTTCATAATGCAGCCAAACACTTCAAAATATTTTCCTTTCTAAAAAATTCACCGAAAATATTTTACACTCAGAGAATATTTTATGGTAATGCAGCCTTAATTAAGCTACTTGCCTAATTGTCTTATAATGTAACGGTCAAATTTTCCGGTTTAAATGGTGGCATCACTAGAAAGAGAGCATGGGGAAGTCCTGTGTTACTCAAATGGCAACTTTCAACGAATTCAATTTTCAAAGTTTCTCTTTTTTTATCAAAAATAAATAAAAATTCAAAGTTCTCTTTTGGAATTTTCTCCCAACGCCAAAGTAAAACTACTTTGGAAAAAGTGAAAAAAAATATCGGGATGATAATATGTCTTTTACTTTTTTAACTGATCATTTGTGACTTTATTGTTTTCTGCTAGAATTACTGACTACGAAAAACAAGCCTGCCTTCTTCAACGGGCAAGAGATAATTGAATTGAACAGTAGCAGTGACCTTTATAATCATTCCATTAAGGGAATCAAAGGGATTGATTGATCCAAAAAGCAAAAGTAATAACATAATTGCTTACGGCTAATACACCTTTCAAGGCCACTGTCTAGTCTTTCTTCATGAAACCAAAAAAAAAAAGTCAGCCGGGTTGGTAGAACTTTCTTGAGTTGTGTGGTGTCAAACTTTTTTTTCTCGGCACATGGACATGGTACATTGCTCTTTGCTGGTCATTATTCTATATGCATTAATGAGATTGATGGTCGGGTTAGCAAAAAAAAAAAAAAAAGAAAAAAAAAGAGATTGATGGTCTTTATAAACCACCTCATTTCTCCCCCAATAAAAGAGTTTCAAATGAATCATATTTTCTGGGGAAGTGTACTCTTTGTTGTTTTTATTTCTTGGACAAGGTAGAGAAGCCAAATTTGTATGAGCAAATTAACCGATTCTTAATGAAAGCATGTCAGAGAATTCACATCATTCCTAACATTTTATTAGCTCTAAATTCTAACTAAAAGCTGTTTTTTTTTTTTTTTTTTTTTTTTTTTTTTTTTAAAAAAAAAAAAAAAAAAAAAAAAAAAAAAAAAAAAAAAAAAAAAAAAAACGCTACTTTACTATTTATATTTCTATAGAGTCCAAATTTTGTGAGAAGGGGATTTAAAACTCATGTTTTATACTGTTTAATAAGAGATTGTCACATTAATTTTTTACTTAAAAATTAACACATTTTATCACGCGATTCACACCTAATAATATTTCAATAAACTCTAAATTGGGTTAGATTTTTAGATAGATACTATAATTGATTGGGTGTGGTTATGCATATTCTTTAATATGTAATAAGATGATGTGACATTTAAGAATTGGAAGATATAAAGCTTAGGCTTTATACCATATCCTTATAGAATTTAATCTCATTTATATATACATACGTCAAGCTCTTTACTCTTTCTCCATTTCATTTAAGTATTATTTTTTATCTTCTCTCTATGTATATCATTATTTTTTTCAATTAATCTAGAGTCATAAATTTTTTCACAACCGTTAAGGTTGCAAGTTGTAAATATTAGACAATAAAATGATGTCAATGATTGATTCATTTGAGAATAGTAATAGCTTAATAACTCAACAATGGTGAATTTGTCGTGAAAAATATTGTAAATGCTAATTTTTTTTCCCTTTTTCTCCCCCTTCCTTTACTAATTCAATATTTTCTTTCTCCTCAATTATAGATAAATCAACATCCCACTTTGCATAATCAACAAATTTGCACAAAAAACCAAAGACAAAGAGAGCATGTGTGTTTTTTCATATATTTTTTAGAAGAACAAAATTCACAAAGAGACACAAATCAACCCTTTCAAAAATCACAACCATCATCACCTTTTTCTTCTCTCACGAGCTCATCTTCTTTAGACTCCAACCATCACTTTTGTCTCCTCTCGTGAGCTTCTTTCCAACTTGATTTTGGTGATCTTATTGTGGGGTTAAATCTACCTTCATCGACTTGAAGGACCAAAGAAGAGCTCAAGTTCCAACATGAGCCTTCTTGATCTATTATGGGAGTGAGAAAGAGAAAGCAAAAAAAGAGTTTTGATATGGGAGAGACCAAGAGAGATGTTGGGGTTGTGGTTCTCAAAATGATGCCTTCACTGGGGATATTGAAAGTTAAGCTTCGATTAAGATTTATTGACCAAGCTATATTATGTTGGATGTACTTTGTTATATGTTGTCTACAAAATATCATATTTTATATGTTCATGCATCCATGCGTATGTTTATCATTTTATGTGTGATGGTCACTAATTGGAATAATCTAACAAGGGAGAGAACAAATATATATTGTGATGCAGCTATGGGAAAATTTGACTTAGCTATTGCTATGATTGCCAGAAATTGGAGAGGGAATTTGGTGTTTGTTTGTTCCATCAAAGTGAACACCAACATCCCTGTCCAAGTTGAGGTTGAGGAACTTAGATAGGTTGTTTCTACTATGATGAATCACAAACTTATCAATGTAAGTTTTGAAAGTGACTGTCAGGTTTGCATTCAAAGTCTGACTTCTTCCACTGATTCTATTTCATGAAGAGTTAGTAATATCTTGCAGGAAATTAAGTATTTTAGCTAGTTTAGTTCATTCTTCTTCTTTTAACTGGATTCTTACAAAGGCTAACTAGACTTCTCATGTTCTTAGCCATTGGTCACTTTCAAATAGATTTTTTTTGGTCACTTTCAAATAGATTTTTTTTTTGGCTTCTTTGATTCTATTTCAACTCCTTCATCTACTCTAGATGTAATTAAGGAGAATGCTCAGCTTGTATCTTGTTTCTGTTAATAAAAGTTTTTATTCCCAACAAAAGAAAAAAATATATGTGAGATGACTCGGAAACCTATTAGTAGCAATTATGAATTGCAGTCCTCCCTTAGGTTTGAATATCCATAGGTGAGCCTACTAGTCTGCCACCCAGCCGCCTAGTATCACTTTACCCTCTTGGGTAGATATATTAAAGGGCAAACTTTATCATTTAGACCAATGTGACACTCCTTACATCACAAGTTAGAGAGTATATTGTCTTAACTTATGGGTAACCATGAATCTAACCTTTCTATCTACATATAAAGATCCATTTAGAACTTTCCTCTAGGTCGTATGCCCATATAAGATGTACGACATCAATTACACGTGATTGATCATTGTTTGGTTGTTGGCTTAATAGACCTTAGCTATTTGAAAACCCTTGGAAGCCCAATTAGGCATAATTCTAAAAAAAAAAAAAATGGTAGGAAAGCCTAGAAAGCCCAATTTCTTGCAAGATAGAACTTGGGACGTGGTAAAAAGGAAATATTGAAAGGGATTTACATGTCGTCATTAAACTTTTGGTAAGTACAAGAAGATAAATTACTCTAAGATCATATCTATTTTCCAATCAAAATTTAACCATTAATATAGAGAGATACAAATCTAATCCATAATAACTTTTTTTTATCATTAAGTCAAAACACTTAATTGATTTTAACTTAAGCGGCATTCGAATCCAAGTCAACATTATTCACAAGTCGCAACCCATGAGCCCATAAAATAAAATAAAAAGTCACAACCCATGAGAATATATAATGTTACATTGATGAGTAAGTTGTTGCTTTGTAGACACTACCACGTTTTGTGAAAAAAGGGTTAAAGCATCACAAAAGTGATGGGGGAATGAGCAGACTAACAACGTAAAGGCCAAGTATATAGTAAGTTAGGCAAAGTTCTGAAGAATTAAGAAAAATAGCATCTCGAGTTTTAGAAACTCGAGATCCATTTTAAAACTCGAGTCTTAAAGACTCGCTTTGCGAGTGTTGTTGGACTGAAAATGCTACATGGATCTCGAGTTTTTGAAAATCGAGTTCCATGCAAAAAAAAAATTATTTTGATCACCCCTATAGTGGCGTTTTTGAGTCCTATGGTGACGTTTTAAAGCCCTATAGCGGCGTTTTCTTGCAAAATTTTTTATTAGTGTTCAATACCAAGTTCAGGGAGCCCTATAGTGACGTTTTTAAGCCCTATAGTGACATTTTTAAGCCCTATAGCGGCGTTTTCCTGCAAAAATTTTTTATAACTCCATTTTTAAGCCCTATAGTGACGTTTTTAAGCTCTATAGCGGCGTTTATGGAACTCGAGTCTTTAAAACTCGATTTCCACGTGGATTTTTTTCCACATCACACTTATCCGCTTACAAATCGAGACTTAAAAACTCGATTTTTATCTTGGAACTCGAGTTTTAGACACTCGAGATGTTAGTCTTTTCAAACGTGACACTTAACTAAATTTTTAAATATTTGTTGTTATTTAGAAAAAAAATTCCAAAAGTGATTGTCCATGAACATTCAAACAACACTGCAACAGACTAATCACCCGCGTCCACGTCATCCGACATACGCGTGGGCCGGCGGACGATAACGGTAATTAACCCAAACTCACAGGGATAAAACCGTCATTATCGCACAATCCACGGGGTCAAAATCGGAACACAAATAAAACCCCCCCAATATTTCTCCACCTTCTTCTTCAGATAATAGCTTTCAGAGAAGAGGAAGCCTTTTTTATATTTTCAAGTACCCAAAACCGAGTTGGGGGCCCGTTTCTGAACTCACTGAGTGAACTCGACTCGACGATCCCAAAAACTCGTCCAAACATGGAGATCGCCCCGGAGGCGGCGCCGAGCATAGACGGCGATAATGAGAACGGCGGCGTTTCTGGCAGCAGCGTGAAAGCGGCGTCGTATTCGGCTTCGAATTCGTCGTTGTCGCCTCGAGGTTTGAAGGGGAGCGTGGAGGCGAGGTATGAGGAAGAGGAGGAGGAGGAGGAGGACGTGTGCCGGATCTGTCGGAACCCGGGCGACTCCGATAACCCGCTCCGGTACCCGTGTGCTTGTAGCGGAAGCATCAAGTATGTTCATCAGGATTGCCTTTTGCAGTGGCTCAATCACAGCAACGCTCGCCAGTGCGAGGTTCGTCTCTCTCTCACTCTCTCTCTCTCTCTCTGATCGGTTTTGAATTGGTTGTTTGATTGAATAGAAATGTTGAAAGATCGATAAGAGAAGGTCTAATTAGGGTTTTAGGGTTTCTTTTGGTATTATTATTATTTTATATACATTAAATTTTAATCATTTAATCTTTGGTGAATTTGATAATTTTGTGAATTAGGGTTTTGATGATCTTAGGTGATTTGAATAGGTGAAATTGTAATTTTTTAATTTGTTTAGTGGAAAATTTTAGGGTAATTTTTGGCAGATGGGGTCGCGTATCTCTGGTTTACTCTCCTCAGGTGGGTCCAAAGGGCCGTGCCTTAGTGAGGTTCTACGTCATAAAAAAGGGGGTAAATTTGAAAATGATGAATAGAGAAAGACTCAATTTTGAGCGTTTGCGAATTGTTCTTTATCAAAATTTAGTAGAGCTGAAGAGTAATTTGTTATGTCTTTGTTGTGAAAGAGTCTCTAATGTAGTTAGAGTGTAGCAAGGAAGTATTGGGTATTGTAATTCACACCAATTAGAATAGGATTTTCAATTTTTTGAAATGGTTGGAATCTTGTTTTCCTCTAATGGAATGTGGATTGTGGAACATTAAAAATGGAATTAGACTTTAGCAACTTTGGGAGTCTAATGTGCAAGAGTCTCTTTCTGCTTCTGCCAGTTTTTAATATGCATAATGTTATGTGATTTTGGTTTTATCATGAAGATTATAGCTATAAGCCTATAACAATGCTTTTAGGCAAAATACTAAGCATGTGGATCCCAAATGATTATGGTTAGCATGGTTTCTAATCCTGTGTATGTGTGTTTTGATTAATATGTTACAGGTCTGCAAACATGCATTTTCCTTCTCCCCTGTTTATGCCGAGAATGCTCCAACAAGGCTTCCTTTTCAGGAGTTTATTGTTGGGATGGCAATGAAAGCTTGTCATGTTCTGCAATTCTTTTTGCGCCTTAGCTTTGTCCTTTCTGTGTGGCTCCTCATAATACCTTTCATTACCTTCTGGATATGGCGGTTGGCTTTTGTAAGGAGTTTTGGTGAAGCGCAGAGATTATTTCTAAGTCATTTATCCACTACAGTTATCCTTACTGATTGTCTGCATGGGTTCCTACTTTCTGCTAGCATTGTGTTTATTTTTCTGGGTGCCACCTCTTTGAGGGATTACTTCAGGCATTTACGGGAACTTGGAGGTCAGGATGCTGAGAGAGAAGATGAGGGGGACAGAAATGGTGCTCGTGCTGCAAGAAGACCTCCTGGACAAGCTAATAGGAATAATGCAGGTGATGGAATTGGTGAAGATGTGGGTGGAGCACAAGGAATTGCAGGAGCCGGTCAATTGATAAGGAGGAATGCAGAAAATGTTGCTGCTCGGTGGGAGATGCAGGCAGCTCGTCTTGAAGCTCATGTTGAACAGATGTTTGATGGTTTGGATGACGCTGATGGTGCAGAGGATGTGCCTTTCGATGAGCTTGTTGGCATGCAGGGCCCTGTTTTTCATTTAGTAGAAAATGCATTCACTGTAAGTTTATTGTTTCTCTTTTGTTCTTCTTCTGATCAATTCTTGTTACAATACCTATTCTGCCATTTAGTTTCCAATCTATCGTGCTTTTGCGGCTCACTTACCCTTTGAATTTATTTTTGGCTAATAGTTTTATATGCTGGCAAAGTTTCTTTTTAGTATGTGCTGGCAGTCATATTAAAGGACTGTGTGCCGTTTTTGTTGGTTAGTGTGAGTTACAACTTTAAGTTTTCTGTTTAATATTCTTTTTAAGAATTAAACATGAAATAAGTAAGCCATTCAATTTAGGAGCTGTGTCTTAATCTTACATGGATCATTGAGAATGTTGTTAGATTTTTGAACTCAATTGGGTAAGGGACTAGGGCTCTTAATTGATCTACCAACAGGGGATTGTAGGTAGTGGTCTGATGGATTTACAAATATGTAAGATCGCTCCATGATTGCTAGAATAGACACAATGTCTGTAATTCAATTGAAGTTTCCATTCATTACTGCTCCTTTTGAATGTTATGGAATTCTGCTCACTTTATCACTGCCCTACCCCACCCTGCTTTGCTGTATGGATACAAGTGATACAACAGGGGAAGACGGTTTAATTTGAGACTCTTCTACAATAGACACGCACACGCACACGCACACGCACATGCCAATGCACATGCACGCACGCGCGCGCGCGCACACACGTATGTATGTATTTATATGAATAGGAGGGTAATGTCTTGCATGTCTAATACCCAACATAACCTGGTAAACACACTGGTATGTTACTATCACTATGTTTGATGCTGCATAACTTGGTAAATGTATCACATAACATATCTTTGTGTGGAGTGGCTTTAAATAGGATATAATTACATGAGGAAGTATGCTATGGCTACTGCATTATTTGAGTTTACAATATACAATCATCCCATCAAGCAGACCAGTGAGAATGAATCTGTAATATGGTTTCACATGCAATTATATGATGGTTGATTATATTGGAAAGGAATGGAGAGGAGCAAGCCCCCAGGTGCATAGAAGAGGGATTGCTGCCTTATACATTTACAATTGAGTCATATCTTACACATTAGTGGGATAGCAGGGCAACTATTAAGTTAGTGGACTCCATACTGCCCTTACATATGAGGTCCTATCATATATTCTACCTCTATATATATTGCTTTCATCATTGTATTTGACTGACATAATTATGCTGTGAATTCATGTGTTTTAACTTTCTGTGTCTTTTAGTCCATTACCAAAAAAAACTAAAGTCAATTTTCTCTCCTGTTTTTGGTTGGTTTATGAGTGGTCCTATGCCTTCTGCAGGTTCTGGCAAGCAATATGATATTCCTTGGTGTTGTGATCTTTGTGCCTTTTTCGTTAGGCCGGATAATACTCTATTATGTATCTTGGCTTTTCTCCACCGCTAGTGGTCCAGTTTTGTCAACAGTCATACCACTTACTGACACTGCCCTCTCCTTAGCAAATACTACTTTGAAGAATGCGTTAACTGCTGTTACAAATTTGTCATCTGAAAGCCAAGAAAATGGTCTGGTTGGCCAGGTTGCGGAAATGTTGAAGGGCAATTTTAGTGGTCTAAATGAAGTATCAAACAATATTAGTTCACCACTTTCAGCAGATCTCTTGAAAGGGGCAGCTATTGGAGCATTACGGCTTTCAGATGTTACAACTCTTGCCATTGGATACATGTTTATTTTTTCTCTAGTTTTCTTCTACCTTGGCATTGTTGCGTTTATCCGGTACACTAAGGGTGAGCCTTTGACTTTGGGGAGGTTCTATGGTATTGCTTCTATAGCAGAGACAATTCCATCTCTCTTCAGGCAATTTTTGGCAGCAATGAAGCATTTGATGACCATGATAAAGGTTGCTTTCCTTCTTGTCATTGAACTTGGGGTGTTTCCTTTGATGTGTGGATGGTGGTTAGATGTATGTACTATAAGGATGTTTGGAAAGTCAATGGCTCAAAGAGTTCAATTCTTCTCAGCTTCTCCTTTAGCGAGCTCATTGGTTCATTGGGTTGTAGGAATCATTTATATGTTGCAAATAAGCATTTTCGTCAGCCTTCTTAGAGGGGTATTCTTCTTTGCCTTCATATCGTATCATTACAATGATTTCTGTACCATTTTTCCTGATATGTTAATGATCTGATGGATTATTATTTGCTTGCTATTGTCAGGTTTTGCGTAATGGAGTGTTGTACTTTCTTCGAGATCCTGCTGATCCAAACTACAATCCTTTCCGTGATTTGATTGATGATCCTGTGCACAAGCACGCTCGCAGGGTTCTGTTATCAGTTGCTGTTTATGGGAGTTTGATTGTGATGCTGGTGTTCTTACCAGTCAAACTTGCTATGCGGATGGCTCCCTCCATTTTTCCACTTGATATATCGTATGTTGGTCCCTAATGTTTCTGTGGCACCTATTGTTAGCAATTAACCAGTACATTTTTCATGTTGATATTGACTGTTAACTTACTTCTGGATGTTTTTCTTCTATTGCAGGGTGTCTGACCCATTTACTGAAATTCCAGCTGACATGCTACTCTTCCAAATTTGCATCCCATTTGCCATTGAGCATTTTAAATTGCGGACAACAATTAAATCCCTTCTCAGATATTGGTTTACAGCCGTTGGCTGGGCACTTGGTTTAATGGATTTCCTGTTGCCCAGACCTGAGGACAATGCTGGTCAGGAAAATACAGATGGGGACTTAGGAAGGCAAGATAGACCTCAGGCATTACAAATAGGTGGACATGATCAGGCCCTAGTGGCTTTTGCAGGTGCTGATGATCCAAACAGAGGCATTCTTGCATCAGCGAACTCAAATGTTTCAGAGGAAGATGCTGATGAACAATCTGATTCAGAGTAAGTTTTGGGGTACATTGCAATTTTAATTATCACTAGTGGGTCCAAATAATGTCTCAGGTGGAAGTCTGTTGAAAAGTATTAGGCTATTAGCTATGGTGTATTTTCTTTTTAATAATACCATTTGTTTAGCAAGTTTCTACCTTACTGCCAGAATGCATTACTATAGGTTTGCGTTCTCCTCTGATTCTTCAAATTATGGAGTTGTCACCTGGACTTCTTAGTTTCTTCTTTGCATTTTTACTTATTAAAAAGAAAAAGTTACTTCTTTGTATTTGAATTATGTGTTTTTGTTATTGGTTATAGACTGTTCTAGCTACCATCTAACATTTGCTCAAATTGTCTTTTAGCAGGTATGGCTTTGTACTTCGCATTGTCTTGTTGTTGGTGGTGGCTTGGATTACTCTGCTTATCTTCAACTCTACCTTGATAGTTGTACCAATCTCAATTGGTAGGGCAATCTTCAATGTTATTCCTCTTCTCCCAATAACTCATGGCATCAAGTGCAATGGTATAATGGTTTGACTGAATTTTTTTTTCTACTGATTGCTCTTCATATTCTGGGATGAGAATGTTAATTTGTTGTCATTTTCTTTCTTTTTCTTAGATCTATATGCCTTCATCATTGGAAGTTACTTAATTTGGACTGCCGTAGCTGGTGCGAGATACTGCATTGAGCATATTAGAACAAAGAGGGCTAAAGTTTTGTTGGGCCAAATTTGGAAATGGTGTGGCATCGTTACTAAGAGCTGTGCGCTTTTGTCAATATGGGTAAGAATCATCTAGGTTTATTTTGCTAAAGCTGGGGTTTTTTTTAGTTCTGATTGTTAGCTATATGCCTAAAATGCTCTGATGCTTTTGTTCCAGATTTTTGTAATCCCAGTATTGATTGGGCTGCTATTTGAGCTTTTGGTGATTGTGCCAATGCGGGTGCCTGTGGATGAAAGTCCAGTTTTTCTCCTGTATCAAGACTGGGCATTGGGGCTCATTTTTCTTAAGATCTGGACTAGACTGGTGAGTCTTGTATCACGTTATGTGCATTTCAACTTGGTATCATCAAGATAAATGAATTACTTTACTAAATAAATTGATGGGCTTGCTATGGAATCTGTTTGCAAGTTCTTCCACTCCTTGAAGTATGCTGCCAGTTATCAAGTGAATGTAACTTTTTACTGGACTTATCAACAAACAAACAAAAAAAAAAAAAAATTTACTGGACTTCTAAATTGCTTTTAAAACTGTGAATGCAATCAAAGGGAAATTTTGTAATATGTTAAAGCCATCAACTTTTCTAGACCTGGTATTAGACTGATGCTAAATTTTTGGTTAGCAGTTCTATTTAGAAAGATCTGAGCGAGAGGTGTTAAATCATGGTCTTCCAAATTTTCAGTGCTTTGAGTGATTTTAAACGTTTTTTTAACTTTTCAAAATTTCTATTACATATTTTAAAGGGAGCTTGTTTATATGGACAATCTTATAAATATCATTTTCGTGGCAATTTGGATTGTCAACTGAAGCAAAATATTTGGGTATTGGTGCATTCTGTTATAAAATTAAAATCTCATTTCAATTAGGGCATACCAAATTTTCCAAAATAACCTTTAGTTTTAAAAAACAAATTAGAAATAGTTTTACTTATCAAAAAAAAAAAAAGAAAAAAAAAAAGAAATAGTTTTACAATTGGTATTGGTCTGAAATTGTACAACTGGTCGAAAAACCTGAAAGTTTTCTGAAATGGCTGAAACAGACTGAAACACTGAAATTTCTAGTGAGACATAGTTTGGTATACAGTAAACTATATTTTGTCTGAAACAGTTTGGTATTTTTAACTTAGTGATGGAGTGATTAGTACCACCTTCCAAGAGTTGCATTTATATCTTGAATGGGTGGACCATGAGGTTGCTTTATTTAACAGTTGACTTAGTTTTTTTTTCCTTGGGTGTTTGTATGGTGCTTGAACAGGTTATGTTGGATCATATGATGCCATTGGTGGATGAAAGTTGGCGAACTAAATTTGAGAGGGTGAGAGAAGATGGTTTCTCCAGGCTACAAGGTCTTTGGGTTTTGCGTGAGATTGTCTTCCCAATAATAATGAAGCTTTTGACAGCCTTATGTGTACCTTACGTTTTAGCCAGAGGGGTTTTTCCCGTGCTTGGATATCCATTAATAGTAAACTCAGCAGTCTATCGATTTGCCTGGCTGGGATGTCTCTGCATCAGTGTGTTGTGCTTCTGTGCCAAGAGATTCCATGTCTGGTTCACAAACCTTCACAATTCCATACGTGATGATCGCTATCTGATTGGCCGTAGGCTTCATAACTTCGGGGAAGACATTGTAGAGAGGCAAAATGAGGTAGGGACTTCTGATGAAATGCAAGATTCTAATCTGCGGGGCACTGGTTTAATTCAACACGACCGAGAAGTCGATGTGGGGTTGCGGCTGAGGCGTGCTATCCAACATGATGCTTAACAAATAAGGCATGTATTTGGTCAGTTTTGACATTTGCTGAGGCTTTTATGAAGCATCAGACTTGTACACCACTATGTCGACAGGATGCATGCGCCTTTCTATAGGTGTTGGAAATGCATTGTCAAGTTTAGGTTTATTGTTTCTTTTACCAAAAGAAAAATGTCTAGGGCTATTGTTTGGCTTGTGTATATGTTACTTGTTAACTTAGTTATTGTAGGAAACAAATAAAATATAGTTTGTTCATAAAAATTTGCATTTTTCATATTTTCATGTATATTTGCCTTTCTATGTACATTTTTATGGACATACATGCCTACGCCCTTATATGTGTGCTCATAGCTTAGTCTGGCCAGCTGATGTGCCTTGTAAACAAGTGAAAGCATATGGGTTGTTTTGTTTTGTATTGTTTTTAAAGGACTAGAACAATTTCTTCTAAGGCAAGCATATATTTTATCATTAGTGCATAAGGACTTAAAAAGTTATCAGGGCTAGAACAAATTCTTCTTAAAGAAACTGTGAATTCTGGTGATAACGATATAGTAAATATCTTTCGAGTTTGGGAGTTTATTGTGTTGTTTTGTCTTTCTGGAGAAGAGATGCTCCCCAGTTTCCTTTCCAAACTCCATCTTTTGAGAATTTAAATGATAGGCTGAAAATGACTTTCTTACCAATGGGATGAGCTAGTTTTACTCCAACGAAAAATAAGGCTGAAACGTAGAGAACCAAGTCCTTTGAGCCCACCTGCTTATTCAATAATAAGAGGTTTTACTAATTAAACTACTCAAGATATTGTACTGTATATTCTCTTACTCTTTCTTGATAATTGTTACAAAGTGGTGGAGGGAGATTTGGTTTTGAGAGTTCAATTTGGAATAATGAAATGATTATAAGAAAAACAATAATGATGCAACAGTATCTTTTATGCAGTCAACGCATTTTATTGCTACTTTAATCGGTAGATATATTCTTTTTTATTTTCACAGGTAAATAGCTGCACATTTTATTCATCACTCTTATTTTTTCTTTACTGTTTTCTAATTAAATACTTTCTTGTTGTCAAGAGTTTTGTAATTTAATTGTTTGATAATGATACCCCAACATCTAAGAGTTATATCCCTTTAAACTATCAAATTATAAAATAAAATAATAAATTAAAAATACTCTCTTATTCTAAATTATTGGTTATTTATTCCATTTTAAGATATTTTAAAATATTAAATATAATCATTTTTGTTGAAATAGGAAAATGTGTCGTCCTTTGGAACTAGAAGGGGCCACATGGTTCTTTTTTGAAGGAGAAGAAGAAAAAGACCCCCAAAGGTGGAGTCAGCTAGATTGTGACGGTTTCTTGGTTGAGTGGTTTTGTACAGAAGTGGTTCACTAGAATCAGTGATCGCCTCTGGCAAAGAAACATGAGGAAAACGATGGGAAAAGTTCTTCTCTTTAATCAAAAAAGAAGTGCAAGAGAGGAGACTTCTAATTCCTTTGCAAATTGCAATACCAAGATACCGGACTAGGGGTGAAACTGAAAAGGTTTAGCATGTAGCACCAAAAAGGTCAAAGGGATAATAACTATGATAATTGATAAGAACATAAACATAGAAAAACTAGAGCTACTAGATTATAAGCAATAACTGTACTATTGTACTATCATGGAGAAGGGACAATACAGTTTTAATTAACTCTATGTTAAAACCTAAAAGTGCCATAGATATTACTCTTTGAACCATTTCTTAAGTTAGTTTTGTTCCTCTGCTTTTTAAATTTGTTGTATTTTCTTTTTCTTTCCTTTTTTCTTTTTTTGGCTGCAATCATTCCACCACTAATGCATTGGATCCCATCAGAACTTTGCAATTAGGCGTGCTTGGATAAGAGTAGTATTAGAACAGGTGACCTTTGGGAAGTCCTTGTGTTGCAACTATTTTTATTTTGGCTCTTCCTTTTTGTATACTTCCCATGTACTAGGGTTGTCCTCCCTTTTGTGTTTTTAATGAAAGTAATTTACTTAAAAAGAAAACTGAATTGTGACTTGGAATGGATATGTGAAGGAAAATGAGAGAATAGGAGATGGTGATGCATTAGATTTAGGTTATTTTATGCTTTAGTGTTTTTCAACAATGACATAAAGGTAAGTAATACTTTTCACACCTCAAGTAAGCAATGAACTATAATTTTGTTAAGTGTAATTATCACTAAAAAAAATTCTTGAGCACTCTCTCTCTCTCTCTCTCATGCTTTACCTTAAGTCTCCTAAACAACAATAATGAAAACTAAGGTATACGAAAAGGTGACCTCGCTAAAATTATGATCATAACTTAATGTTGTGTATGATGCATATGAAATAATCGAGGCCAAATCTTCTGTCTCACTTTTCTTGCTCCACTCTATACTCCACCAATAAATACTTGTCACGTGTTCACCTAATTAATTAAATATTATCATTATTGACTTATTAATTCTACAGTTATTAATTAATAGTATCACGTTGCAAGTATTTATTGGTGGAGTATAGAATGGAGCAGGAAAAGTGGGACAGAAGATTTGAACTCGAAATAATCGAATGTAAAGTGATTGCCTGCATCGACAAGGAAGGTAAACATAATAAAGACAACAAACAGAAAAGCATATTTAGGAGTTTGAGCCATCTTTTTCTCAATTATGATAACTAAGATTCACATATAGAGGAATTTATACCAAAAGTTGCTACATTTTTATATTGTTTTCTTCTACTTCTTTTCATATCATTTCAATTTTATATTTAGTTTTATAATTTATACAACTTTTGAGAAGTATGAACCAATATTATTTTCTTAATAAATTGGCTTCTGAAGAAGAAGTAGGAGAGGCCAGAGACTCTTAGAAATTGATTAGAAGGGTTAGTTATTAATGTCATCACTTATACAACTATTAATTTCTTTTTCCTTGTAGGAAACCAAGATGCTTCGGCCAACACTAAATATTAATGGATCTTATACTTATCATGTCCCTTTCTTTGAAGATTACTTTATTACTTTCTTTTTTAGGAATGTATGAAAATCTTCTTCTTTTATTACTTAAGGTCTTCACAAGCCAAGTTTGGTATGATGTAGAATTTTTGGTTATGAGAAAAATAGCAAAAAACTCATACAATGCATGAGAATGTTAAACAAAATATGATCTTTATTATATATGACTATAGAATTTGATAATTATGGTAGTTATTAATAAACACTTTTATATTTGTTTATATATATATATATGAAATAGGTTCAAGTTATATTTGGTGTAAATTTAAAAGATTATTACATGAGAAAGATTCCTTGTTGTATGGATGTTTCAAGGCTAAGTATTTCCCTCGTAATTGTTTTTTGGAGGCGGCTGATATACCTAATAGTTCTTATGTGTGGAAGAGCCTGCTCGCAGCCAAACACATTCTGAAAAAGGGGTGTTGCTGGAGGGTAGGAGATGGCCGGTCAATCCGGGTCACACAGGATAAGTGGCTTCCAAATTACCACACTAATCAAGTTCTTCACCCGCCTTTGGATGCAGAGGAGGATTGGCGTGTGTGTGAGCTGATGGATGGGGATGGACATGGATGGGACCGTGAAGTTATTGGTGTGAAATTTCATAGGGAGGACGTGGAGGCTATTCTTCGTGTTCCCCTGAGTCGTAGGAACATTCCAGACTCGATAGTGTGGCTGCCTAATAAAGATAATAAAGATGGAGAATATACTGTAAGGTCGGGTTACTTCATTGCAAGGGGGCTGGACAGTGAGATGGATGGAAGAGTGGAGAGTTCGGGTCTGAGGAACAGAGTACTGATATGGCCAAAGTTGTGGAAGCTCCATTTTCCTAGTAAAATAAAGGTATTTGGATGGAGGGCTTGCCAGGATATTTTGCCTACGAAAGAAAACTTGGCTCGCCGAAGAATTATCGAAGATGGGATGTGCGAATTCTGTAAGCAAGAAACAGAGACGGTGTTGCACGTTTTGTGGGGTTGTGGGGTAGCTTGGGGTGTGTGGGTTGACAGTCATAGATGGATACAGACAGGGGCGTAGCTACGTGTAAGGGTGGGGGGGCCATGGCCCCCCCAAAATTTTGAAATTTTTTTAAATATATATAATTTTTTTAATTTTTTCAAAGTTTAGTCTACAAAAATAAGAGTTGGCCCCCCTAAATATTTGATTTAGTCCAATGATGCTCTTAAAAAAAAATTGGTCTAATAATTATAGAGACATAACATTATTTTTCACAATTCTATTTTTTTATTGTAAAATATGCTATTATATCCGTTAAATATTTGATAAAGTTTGGCACTAAACATATTTGAATCTATATCTTTTTCAACCAGTTATGTCGCAATTAACAAGTTATTGACTCATTAAAAAAATAATGTCACTAAAACTATATATGAAATGTCTTTTTAGTTACTACATAATGGGTTAGAGCAATATAGCATCAAATATGTTTGAAGCTTAACTTATTCCTCTAAGTTTTTGATTATTTATGTTTTTAAAATTTTCATTAGTTCAATTGAAAGATTTTTTACTTTAGTATAAAATTTGATAATTTGTATCGAAAATGAAATTTTTTAAGAATTTCACTATATAAAAATAGTAAAAATGAATTTTATTTTATGAAAGATCGCCACCAAACATAATTTTGATTAAAATTACTAAGCTCTTTTTGTTTTTGTTTGGTGTGTGTATATATAACTTATTAAATAAAAAAGTGTGTTTATATAATAAAAAAGCGCGTGTATAAGTGTATGTGGGGGTTGTTTTAATAAATATATTAGAGTTGCAACTTAGCCCCTCCAAACAAAAATTTCTAGCTCCGCCCCTGGATACAGAAGTGTGGGGGAGGACAAGTTGATTTTGTACAGTTGGTGGAGCAGCTGATGGATAAAGTAAAGGAGGAGGTGATAGAGCTTTTTCTGGTTCAGTGCTGGGTGATTTGGAACCATAGAAACTTTGTTTTACATAGTGGCGTTCTCCAAGATCCGGCTTGACTAGTGAAACGTGCAACGGACGTGTCGGAGGATTATAGAGGAGCACAGGAGCGTTTAGCCATCCATAACAACACCGGGTTGGTGCAGAAATGGGAGCCTCCAGTGGGGTTAATTTACAAAGTGAATTTCGATGCAGCGGTTTTTGCGGACTTGGATGCATCTGGTGTTGGGGTGATGGTGCATAAGGATAAGTGAGAAGTTATGGCTTCTCTAGTTGCCAGAGGACCACCGGTGCAGGACGGCGAGGAAGCGGAGGCGCTTGCATGCCGGAGAGCAATGGAGTTTGCTGTGGAAGTGGGTTTTTCGGGGCTGATACTGGAAGAGGACAACTTAACTGTCATGAAGTCTCTTAGTTCTCTAAAGCCTAATAGGTCTCGCATGGGTCATATATATGAAGAAATACAACCACAGCCAGCTTTAGAATTTTTGTACCTTGACTTTCTTGGACTCAATTAATGAATGAAAGCTGGTTCCGTCTTCAAAAAAAAAAAAAAAAAAGAGTTACAAGCTTTGATTTTTATTAGATCTAAGGTGGAAAAACAATAATAATCATATCATTTATTATCCTAAAAATTAGTAATTAACTGCATTAATTCTCTCTAGTATTTTTAAAAAGTAATAATAAATAAATAAATAAATAAAAAATCTCTCCAGCCTCGTTATCTTTTTCTTCATCTCTCTTTTAATTTTTTTTTTTTTATCTCATAAGCTGCTTCCATCAACTCTGACTTGCTTAACAAATTTTGGGATCGTGAAAAGGGGGTAAGCAGTGGTGGCGATTGCACCAATGGTGAGAAAGCAGGGAGGAAAGTTTTTGTTGATGCCTAGGCGGAGCAAGCCATGAGAGATAAGTTCTGGAACAAGAATTAACAATGGAGAGATTGGGGTCTTTTGGTAGTTGGTACTAGTCGTGTTGCACAGAGGAAAAAAGGAGAGTGAAGGATAGAAAAACTGAAAAAATTACAAGAAGCAAAACATTATCAAACTAACAACCTCCACTATTAATGTCACATTCTACAATTGTAATAATTCAATTGTATTTTCAAATTAACCTCAGAAGCATTATCCTCAACAGTTTCATTCAAGGTACTAACAATAGCATTTTCAAATTGGCCCCATATCTTAGCCTCGACTGTAAGGCCATAAAACTGCTATTGGTTTCATCAAAAGACTCTAAGAAAGGATGCTTTCAAGGTTGTGGGCCTTTGACGAAGAAAGGCCTTAGGATAGGTACCAGCTGCTATTCGTTATTATTGTTATTAATTTTTTTTTAGAGAGAGATGTTGGAGGTAGGAAGCCGTTTGTGCTTATGAGAGAGAGATGAAGATTCAAGAAGAGAGAGAGAGAGTGATATGATGATGAGAGTTTTTATTTTATTTTATTTTATATTATTATTTATGATAAAAGCCAGAGAGTAAAGGCAATTTATTAGTAATTTCTAGGAGTAATAATGATTTGACATGAGTTTTTTTCTACTTTGGATCTAATAAAAATCAATGGTGAAGAAAATGTGTAACTCTTTTCAAGTTACACTAAGTGTAATTTAAACCTATCTCTCTCTCTTTCTCTCTTCAATTGTGAGGAAGTTGGATTTATAATCATTTTAGAAATTATAGGAGAAGAATATTTAACTTAGGATGTATGTTTATCCAAAAAAGAAATGTCAAGGAAATAGGATAGACATATTTTTGATAGACATATTTTTTATAAGTTATAACCAGCTTAGAAGTTTAAAGTTATCCAAAGGAGGAGAAGTTAAACTCAACATAACTTTATCCAAAAAAGTGATAAAGTCATAGAAGAAAAGTTGATAATGACAAAATTATATCTATAAATTTCTGCAAGTGTAGTATGTTGCTTTTTTTTAAAAAGAAAAAAAAAAAAAAATTATTTCCTAATCTACTTCTTTTTGGATTGTAATCAAAATAAGATTTTTATCAACTTAGAAATTATAGAAAAAGAAATATTATATCTATTTTTCTTTAAAAAAAAAATTTGAACTTTGGTGAAGCCACTTGGCACCTAATCCAAAAAATTTTAGATAAAAAGGCATATATCAATTAATTCAGGCCTTGTGTATATCAATTAATAAGAACTCTATATCTATATTAACATTAATTATATATAACTCTATATTAAATTTTGGTGTTTATCCAAAGAATAAAAAAGTACAGGGAAAAAATAATTTGATAAGTTAGAAGAAACTTCTAAAGAAGTTGATATATGAAAAAAAAAAAAAAAATGAAAGAAAAGGAAGAAGAAGAAAGGAGTCCATAAGGTGTTAAATTAGAGAAGATAGATGAACAATAATTACACGTTAATTTTGTTTTTGCTATTCAAACTGATTTGATCTCTCTTAGGTATAGTAGTTGTATGCCACCAACTAACTAAATTTAATTTTTTTAAAAGAAATTTAATAAATTTTCTGTAATTTGGTACAGCCATTTGGCGCAACTACGGCTTTTAAGCCCAACTTTTATGATATGATATGATATAATATGAGATATATATATATATATATATATGAAAGTTGGGTCAAGTTATATCACTCAATATTTTTAATTGAATGTGAATTTTGACAAATATACCAAAAATTTACATTATTTTTGTATATTTTTCATACTTGTGCAAAATTTCAAGGTGATCAAAGATAAATAGTTATTTCATAAATCAATTGTTTAAATTCAAGTTTTTATAGTTTAAACTATACAACCCACTAATTGATTTTTCCCAATTCAACAAATTGAACGAAAAAAGAAAGAAAAGAAATGGTCCTACAAAGGATTCAATTCGCTCCTTATTTCAAGGACCAATGCTCCTTGATGACCAAGCAAAAATATTTATCTTCCTGTGTTTTGAAGCAAAGATTTCGCAAGCATCACTTATCATTGAAAGCAAAAAATTGATTCAAAATGTTGCTACAAGTGGTGATATAAACGCCACATACATTGTGGGTTCCAGTTAGTTCAACTGGTAAAGTCTTTGATAGTTTAATAAGAAATTTGGGGTTCGATCCCCGCCAACACCAGAAACCGATCGGTGTTTTGGTCTGATAATAAAGAGCTATTATTATAAACAGATGTTATAAGTTGAAACTCTCTAAAAAAAAAAAAAAATGCCACATACATTTATCGGAATAGATCACGTTTTGCATGTCTTGAATGACAAACATGGCAAACATAGAATTTTGACTTGCTGGAAATTAAATCAATTAGGTATATAGGACCGTAGGAGAGCTTTTGTGTCGATGATTTTTTTTTTAAAATAATTCTAGTTAGACGTTGTTTTGTATTCTAACGTGGAATGGAGTACCTTTTTTTCTTTTGAAATACTAGTAATTTAAGATGTACTAGACTACTAGTGGATTGATGATGTCTTTGTATATTTTTAAAGAGTGGTGGAGATGTAAAGAACTCTACTCAGTAGAATGTCCTAGAAACTCTAGAGGATATGAATCTAGTAATATTTGATCGATTCACGTAGACCTCTTTGTAATTATATAATACTTTTTTATAAAGTCATGTACGGCAAAGAATTTGAAATTAAATAGATATAAAATTCATCAAATGGAAATTATATTTTTATATTTGTGTTGATAAAAGAAAAGACTTAATTAATATTATCTTTATCTTCAACGTTGATACTTTTTTATAAAGTCATGTACGGCAAAGAATTTGAAATTAAATAGATATAAAATTCATCAAATGGAAATTATATTTTTATATTTGTGTTGATAAAAGAAAGACTTAATTAATATTATCTTTATCTTCAACGTTGAGATTGATTTGAGTTTTGGACTTTGCATTGTTATTGTATATAACATCAATACTCATCGGCCCTTCTCATCCCTTATATAAAACCAACTCCTCTTCTCTAGCTCCCACTATCAAAGGTGACATCTTTCCTTGCTTCCCAAGAAACCTAGAAAATTCCTCATCCATCCTAGAAAGCAAGAACGTATACCCAGCCATGCAGCCGCAGCCCCAGCCACACGTCGTGAGAATCCCCAATCCACAGCCACCGCCACCGCCACACAACAGTTTAGCCATATCTGGGTGGAATACCACTGCTGGCTCCATTTTGATTTGCATTTTAATGGTACTCGCTATTCCAGTCACTGTTGCAATAGTATATTTAATACGCTATAAAAATCAGCCTAAGATGTTCTGCACATGCACTCATCATTAGCAAGATCGAGCCTTCAGCTATGAACCACGAGTGTGTTTTAGGACTCGAGTGTGGGTGCGGGTGCGAGACTCGGCAATTTTTGAAAAAGGTGGGTGCAGGTGCGGCAATTAAAAAGTTATTAAAAATATGTTTATTTATATTTTTAATATATTGTTAAGCATACTTTTTCACATTATATAAACATATACCAAATTTAAGAGCAATAGTAGATAATAACTAAAACATGATGTTCATAAATTAAATACAACCCACAAGATTGAAACTAAAATATTCTATGATGTTCAGAAATTAGAAATATTTTTCACCTGATTTAAACTAAAACAATAGTTGCACTTAAAGTACGTGTTTCCACCTGACTTAACAGTAGCATCAGGTGATTTGTCTACTTTTTTCACATACTGCCAAAGAGGAGATTCATCATTTGGCACTTCTTGATTAGATGAAGGTGAAGTTTCTGTGCTAGTAACTTCGTGCATTGCAAATTCAATAGATTCAATTTAACCTACAAATAATAACTATAAACTAAATAAATTAATAATAAATCAAACCCAAGTTCATAGATTCACAAATCACAATGAGTAATAACTATTAACTAAATAAAAAAATCAAACCCAAGTCACAACATTATTACATTACAGCTTATATAAAAAATTAAAAAGAAATTAAAAATCAAATCAAATCAAATCAGGTGAGGTGAGCTTCAGACTAAAAAAATTAGATCAGCTTAAGCTTAAAAAAATTGAAAACTAAAATTGAAAGCTTTAGTTTGATACATGAGTTGAGACTCTTGAGAGTGGGTCGAGCTTAAGAGTTGAGACTTGAGATTGAGAGTGGGTCGGTGAGGTTGTGAGTGAGTTGAGAGTGAGATTGTGTGTGTGACTGAGTGGCTGAGTGTCTCAGAGACAGAGAGGAGCACACAGCACAGAGAGGCAAAGAGCAGAGCAGAGAGCAGAGCACAGAGAGACGAATGAGAGAGACTGAAGTTTGAATGAAGTGAGAATGCGTGAGAGAGTTTAGGCCCTTTAGGGTTTGTTATAAAGTTCAAATGGTGCGTTTTGCACCTTTTTTTTTTTTTTTTTTTTTGAATTTCAGCCTGAATCGGCCATTTTGGTAGTTTTCGCCAATTATTTAAATATAAATAATTAATGCACAACAATAGATAATTAATATATGCATTTACTCTATTGGCTAATTCAATGAACTAATACTTTAATATAAATGCAAACTTTGTTGAATTAGAAAACTAAATAAAGAGAACTTCACAGAATACACCACATGGCACAACCTTATATTCTCTAACATAAGGTTTCTACTTTATATATATATATATATATATTGATTTGATAGTTCCAACCCTTGGATGGGTCTTGTGAACTACCTTAACTGGAGATGTAAATATATGAGGCCTAAGCCTTAGATTTGGGGTTTAGTTCAAAATGATAGAACTTAAGTGCTATGCAATCAACTAATCATAATTCTTTTTCAACTTATTTTGTCATTTTCTTGTGTTATGCTATGCAAGACTTTGTTGAAGTAAAAAATGAAATAAAAAGAACTTTACATAATGCACCATATGACACAACCTCATACTCTCCAACATAAGTTTTCTGCTTTTATATATATATATATATATATATTGATTTGATAGTTCCAACCCTTGGATGGGTCTTGTAAACTACCTTAACTGGAGATGTAAATATGTAAGGACTGACGATGGCCTTAGACTTGGGGTTTAGTTCAAAATGATAGAACTTAATTGCTATGCAATCAACTAATCATAATTCTTTTTCAACTTATTTTGTCATTTTCTTGTGTTATGCTATGCAAGACTTGAAAGTAATGTGGCTAGATAAACCCCACAGCTGCATCCTTCTATTGAATTTTCTTGGAAGTTGTGTACCTGTACCATTAACTGAATCTAAACCTAAAGAAAAAGTTTCACTGGTGTATACCCTTGAAGATATGACAACTTGTGTTTGGGATAACATTTATTATCAATGTTCATCTATATTGTTAACCATTATTTTGTTTTGCATTAAATAGATAATTTTGGTGTAGCTGTGAAGCTCATTATATATGATTAGCACATTGTATTTTGTATTTTCTTTCGTTTTGTCTTTACAATCCAACTTTGTATTTGATGTGAGGGTAAATTATTATAATCCAACTTATATATATATATATATATATTTATATGTTTTGCGACTAGATAATTTTTCTTTGGTAAAAAATTACAACTAGATAATAATTCTCAATTTTGCCGATGAATCACTGTTCAAGTAAATATTTTTATCAAATGCAACGCCAAAATCGAATGAATTGATCAAAAGTAATTATGGTAGGCAATAGTTCAAAAGTGAAAAACAAAATAGTAAGATCTAAAAAAGAAAAAGTATCTTTTGTAACATTCTAAAAAAACGAGTAAGATCTAGAAAAAGAAAAAGTATCTTTTGTAACATTCTATGCATATAGTCAGAGTATTTAAATCAGCACAAATTTAGAAAAAAAGAAAAAAGAAAAAGAAAGAAAATAATGAACTAACAAAATTCTTACATAGGGTTCCTGTGAATCGAATCCATTAGAAAAAGAAATAACCACTATAAAAATATTATTATTCATGAAATTCTGAACCTCAATTTTTATTTTGCATATTGTAGGCATATTTAAAGTCTCCAAAAAAAAAAAACTTATTTTTCAAGTAAAAATATTCTAGAAGAGATCCTAATTGATATCCTAATTTGGCTAGAAAAGCACTAAATATTCCTAAAATTCAAGGAAATAATAATTCTAAACCTAGGTTAGGGAAATCACATAAAATTAGAAAAAAAAAACAATTAAAATTATCCCCATGTTCAATCCTCCATAAGTAAATTTTAACTGGTTTTTCTACTTGATATTGATGTGGTAGCGTATCAATAAGTTGGAACGTCTTCTAGTAATTCTAATTGTGGTAGCGTATCTAGAGATTAAACATGACCATATGGAATGCATCTTATTCCATTCAACGTACTTCTGGACCTGATTGACAAATAAGGAAAATTTTAGAAGACAAGTTAGTTAACAAATAAGGAAAATTTTAGAAGATAAGTCAGCTTGTAATCCAAGGAATAAAAGATTCATAGGAGAATATATCATACAAGAAAGGGTTTTCCATATTTGACTTTCTCAAACTGTGTTTTGGTTCTTATCACTATCCTCCCAATGTTGAAAGCCTATTTCCATCCATTTAGTTTATTTAGTGTGCAAAAGTAACTCTACATTGAAAAAGAGGTTTGAACAATAAACGGTAAATTCTATTGAAAGATGAAAATAAGTTCATCCAAAATTATATCAATTCAATTTAACATAAATTATTTTTGTTTCATAAGTTTGAATTAGTTTTTCATAGTTAAAGTATGGACAATTTTGCATGTTATGATAGTGCAATTGACCTGTTACATTTTTTTTTTTTTTTGAGACAAATCAAATAAACTTATAACCTTGTAATAAGTTATTATTAGGTTGAGTAGGTAAAAAAAGAATAATTTAGGTTAGCTAAATCTGGTGTTGGAAAAAATAATTGTGCTTAAGAGAATTAAGAAAGAGTAAAAATACAGTTAGTCCTCTATGAACCAAGTTTATCGCCCAGCCCATAATTCATTCTTCTTGACGAGCAGTTTGATTTGATTTGATTTTTTTTTTAATAATAATAATAATAAAAAATTAAAAAAAAAAAAAAAACATTGTAGCAGAAGTGCAAAATTATCAATAGGTTATCAAACATAACAGAGCATTGGGTTGTAATTGAGTAATTTATTGTCAAACAATCATTAACCTATATGTAATAATTCTATGCTCAATATAATTATACAACAAAAGTGTGCACAAACAAGTAAAAGAAAAAAAAATAATAATGAAGAAAATAATATTACCAAGCACACACTGCTAAAGGCCTAGGATGCACGGACACGGCAAAACCCATGCTGCACCCGCGTCTGATGTGGCAACGCATGAGGGACGCCGCTGCTCTCGCGTCAGTGCTGCGTCTAGCCTTTTTTTTCCACAACTCATGCCAATGCAACTTAGACTCGGCCGAATCGTGTTGAATCGGGCTGATTTGTGCTGACTCGGGTTGTATCGNTGGTGTATGATATACTCATTGATCGATGGACTAAAAATTGTACACCACTACATTGCTTGGCTAATTCCTTAAATCCTAAGTAAGTATATTTATTTTCTATTTTCCTTAGTTCTCCCTTCTAGTAAAACACACGTTTCATCTATATTTGTTTTTTAATATTTAACTAAGTATTACTCCATTGAATGGCTGTCAGAAAATCCAAAATGCATCTCTTCATATTGGGATTATGAAATTTCTATGGAAAGGAGCAAGTTTTTGATCGATACTTTGAAGATGAGAATGAATTAAAGGTGATGAAGTTTGAGTTTACTGCATTTTTAAGAGGGAGGTTTCCTTCACCAGATGCCTTAACAGATAGGTGGGCCTTACAACCTTTGGTTTGGTGGCAATACCGTGGCTCCGCATTTCCAGCTCCTTAAACCCTTGCCCTTAAACCTCTTGGACAACCTTGTTTATCCTCATGTGCTGAGAGGAATTGGAGCACATACAAATTCATTCATTCCTTAAAAAGAAACAAAATGGCTTCTACATGCGCTGAGGATTTGGTATATGTGCATTCTAATCTTCGACTCTTGTCAAGGAGCAATGAGGAGTACATAAATACAGCAACAAAGATGTGGGATACTGCAGGAGGCTCTTGGAATGAGAGCGACATACATGGAGGAGTTGGAATTCTTGAGAATGCAGCCCTTACACTTGATGAGCTAGAGTTGGAGGCCATGGTTATTGGAATGCTATCACTAGTGTTACTACTAGTGAAAGTGAAGTTCGAAGTGAAGCTATTGATCGTGATGATGATGATGTTGGTGTTTGATTATCTTGTTGATTACCTTTTATATTGTTTTAGTTTCAAACTTGTGAGTCGTATTCTAATTTTTGAACATCACGGAATGTTTTAGTTTCAATCTTGTGGGTTGTATTTAATTTATGAACATCATGTTTTAGTTATTATCTACTATTGCTCTTAAATTTGGTATATGCTTATATAATGTGAAAAAGTATGCTTAGCAATATATTAAAATATAAATAAAAATATTTTTAATAATTTTTTAATCACCGCACCCCGCCACAACCGTACCCAACTTTTCAAAAATTGCCGACTCCCACACCCGCACTTGAGTCCCAAAACGCACCCATGCTTCATAGACCACAGCCTAAAAGCTTTTTTTTTTTTTTTTTTTTTTGCATCAAAATTTTTTACAAGTCTAGATGTTAAAACCTTCTGAAGTTGTGGTTGGTGGAACAAGCTTAAGATTTCAGGGAAAATGCCCTAGTGCTATATTATTTTTGAGTTTCTCCATTTTATATGACAAGTGCTTATTTTGTTGACTTTGCAAGTCGCCTTGTATTTTTAAGTAAAGGTGGTGATGCACACAGCAAGCATCACATAAAGTTTAGGGAGAATGGGTTCAATAATTTTCCTGAGATTGTGTTTTGGAACCTTAGGAACTCTAAGGCCACTCCTATTCCATCCAATCAGAGTGGGGTGGTTCTTGTACCTCCAATGAATTACCATGTACTTTGCAAAATATGGCAAGGCTACAAAAGAAATAAATTATATTTTTCTTTAATCTGGGAAGTTCCTTTGTCTATCACATATTGACCCTTAGTTAATGTACTAATTGGAACTTGGAAGTTAGATATACGAATTGGGTACTCAGGTCCTTTTTTTTAGGGTTCAGGGGCCTGAAGTTATTGTTATTGACATTGTAATTTTGCATGCAGTCCAGCATAGCAGTGGACATTTTGTAGGTCTGTGGTCTTCCTCTTGAGTTATAAGAGTATAAATTTGCATAAAAAGTTTGGATGTCTTTTGGTGCTGTAAACGTGGCTGGATTTTTAAATGTCCTATATGAATTATGGCATATGTTTTAGATCATAAGAACTTTGTTATTAGAGTGCATGTTAATTAAAATGTCTTTTTAAGTCTTGGTCATATACAACATTTATGATTTATGTAATCTATCAACCAAAACCATGTCTGTTATTCTGCATAAATTATCAGAATCCAAACAGAATGCTAAGAAAATACTTGCATTTAAAAATTTTGTTATAAATTTTAAGGATGTTAATTTATTTTTAATTCTTGTGTTCCTTCTGTGTTTATCACTTTAGTCATAATGTCTTTATTATATGCTTTATTTGATAAATTCCCCTTTGATGTGCAGAAAACTACCAGAATTCTCTATGCAACAAGGTGTGCCCTTATGAACATCTCATTTTTCTAAGTGTTGATAGTTATACCATGTAAATGCAGATACTTTAGTTACCAATTGAGGTGCAAAAATTCCTACAAGTTAGAAGTTGCCATGTTGAGATCTTAGGAATGAATAATCCAGACATGTAGACCAATTGCAAGCTGCTTTTGATTATCTCTTTTTCAATTATCACCATGATGGTATTCAAATATAGATGTGAAGAAACACATTGTAGTGGATTTCTTTGTAAATGAATTTTTTCCTTCTTCTGATGAGCAAGTAGCAAAATAAATAGTAGTCGAGATACTTATAATGGATTTCTTTGTAGTTTTTCAATTTCCTTTAGATACTTTACAGCAAGAGACCTGTTTATAGTACATGAAACTGGGTTGTATATCATTTCAAGTTACCGTTATTATGAGGTAAAAAATACTATATTTAGCTCCAAGTGCAAGTAGGTGGTATGAAGTTGTGGAAAAATGGTTTCATATAGCATTCAGATCAAGAGAGCTAAAATATTATAACACCCAAAATTTGCCCAATCAATGCAAAATAAATAAATAAATAAATTACGACAATTTCTGTATCAATATGAAATTTAAAATTTCAAAATATTTTAAATTAAATGGCTGAGAGGGGTCATATATGATGTTTGTTCAACTGAATGACTTCCTAGGGCTAACTCAACTGTATGGCCATGTGCTAACTACTTCCTAGTATTGCATTTTTCAAGCTATAACAAGTTTTGTCCATGTGTTTAAAGATTGCTTAGAGAAAATTTTGCGGATACATAATGCCTTTCATTTCTACATAAATTTATCACTTAAACAATCATCACATAATGCCCTGCTTTTTTTTTTCTCCCCCTTTTCTTTGCTTGATTGTTCAATTTATTTTATTTAAGTTAACTCATTGTTGCTTCTTTTTTCTCCTTAGAAAAATACAAAAGCATGTACTTATAAAAACAAAGTTACTGAAAATTGGAGGACACTGAGATTTTGTTTGGGAGGAATAGAGCTCCTAGAGTTGGTGCAAAATATATGGACGATGCAGTTGAAGTTATGACCAAGGAAGGAGAAAAGTGATGAATTCTCTTATTGCACAACAACACGTCAACATTTGGTATCAATAAGTTATGCAATTGAGCCTTGTCAAAGAAAAAAGAGTAGAAAAGATCCACTTCGAAACAATTTTTTAGTTTGAGATTTTGAATGTTGTTTAAAAAAACCCATGTATTTTACTCTTTCTCTCTCTAAAATATTTTAGTTGGCAAGAGTTGGCAAGACATTTTTTTAGTTGGCTATGATGGAAGATATTTAGTCATTATCTTGTCAATTAGTCTGTCAATGGCTTCTTTGTTTTGAATTTTGTGTAAAAAAACACATATTTTGGATACTTCATCATCTCTTTTGAAATGGAACTTTTTAACTGTTAAGAACTTTGAGAAAAAATATTTTAGTTTGAGATTTTAAATGTTGAGAAAAAATTCATGCATTTAAGTTCTCTCTTTATGTTGATATAGAACATTTTTAGTTGTCAATGGTTGGCAAAAAAAAAATTTTAGTTGGTTATAATGACAGATTTTTAGTCATCATCTTGTTAATTGGATTATCAATGGCTTTCTTATTAGCTCATGTATTTATTAAAAAATGTTACTAAAATTAAAATGTAGAAGGTTTAAGAAAAATAATAATTGAAAAAAATAGAGTGGTATAAAATTTTTATTGTCATTTGTGCAAATAGAGGTTTCGGGGGGGATATTTTGGTCTTTTTAAGATTTTAAGGGTCCTTCAATTATGATTTAGGTTTCAAAGGTATTTTGGTAAGTGTTTAGGTTTTAGGGCATTATGGTCATTTTTTTAGATTTCATGGTCATTTAGATGGTATTTTTTTCAGTTTAAATGGTATTTCAGTCATTTTTTAGGTCTTAGGGTCATTTCAGCCATTTTTTAGGTTTTAGGATATCCCAATATTTTTTGAGAGTTTCGTGGTTATTTTGGTAATTTTTAAGTGTTAAGATGTGTTTTGGTAATTTTAGTGTATTTTAGTGTATTTCGGAAATTTTAGAGATTTTAGGAGTATTTCAGGAGATTTTGGTAATGTGATGATGGAACAATCAAATGTGAGTAAAAAAAAAAAA